>NC_046316.1:39167971-39330471 GCF_009819535.1 Lacerta agilis
CAATATTTTTTTGCCCCAGGGTACCAATTTACCTTGCTACGCCCCTGGCTGGATTTGGACCTCATATTTGGACCTGTCAACATCACTAGTTATTATCTGACATGGCAAAGGTACTGCAGCATTGGGAAACAATTTGTTAATTACCGGTATGTGCCAATGTGATCAGTCTAAATTTATTGAGAGATTGTTTTTAACCTCATAAAAATGAATAGCTAAAGCAACTTGGACAACAACAAATGGTACTAGGGCTGGTTTGTATATCAAGCAACATAGCAGTATTCAGAATTAAAAAAACTTTTACAGTTCCAGTTTACTAACAGGCCTTCAATTTTGTTTGCATTGCATTTATTTTTTCCAGGATCTTGTTTTAAGATAACGCCAAAGCCGAATACTTCTTAGGGGGAGGTGTGCAGGAAGAAGGCACAATTGTATTTACTTCCAGCACAATGTAGAGTACATCAAGCTGTTATGCAGCGCTAAGTGTTCTTTCATTTAGACAATTAATTTGAAATTAAATATTAATAAATATACTTCAGGTAATAAATGACATACCCTAATTTAATTAAATATAGATTATTGTGCATTTTGTAAATGGGACATTTTTATAAGGAAATATAATGGAATTGTTATGTTTCTCTCTTATTGTAAAAATGAGCAATCTTCTCCTGCGTTTAGCTCTTATTGTGTCTCATTAAATTTTAAAAATAGCTATTTTAATTGTCAAGCATTAGACAGACTGCAAGGAAAACCTGACACTTAAGTTTCAATTTTGCAATATGTAACTTTAATGAAAACTCTTGCATCCTGCTTGTGACCTGTCATCCAGTTCTTAAGAACCTGAATTCTCTATTTCAGTATTTGTGAAGAGCCTGCAAATGACAGCAGCAAAATGCCATAAAAATAATAATATTATTAGCAATGGCAGATGATGAAGCATTGCTACTCCTGCAAGATGATGGGGTGTGGGGCAGGGCTGAGGGTCGGAAGGCATGCCTTTAAAGGAGCCAACAGTGAAGACAGGCTGCATCTTCATTACAGAGTTCCATGTGCCCCATAGTCCTCTCTATGAAGGGTTGTGTGTTCCAAGTCCAGTTTAAAAACCAAGAATCATAAGAATGAAGAACAGAGGCCTTGGTGGCCCATGATCACTTACCGTATTTTTCCGTCTATAAGACGAGGTTTTTAACCCATTTTTTAAAGTTTAAAAACGTGGGGCGTCTTATCTATGGAATATAGCAATTAAATATATAAATAAAGGCGGTACATACACTAGCAGTCACAGCTCCTGGTAGTGCCGAGCCGGGGGCCTCCGTAGTCCGCTTGCCTCCTCCCACTCTGCCCGCCCTACAGCTGGGAGGGAGGCTGTAGGCTGTTTGTTTTTGCCATGCAGCATCTTTGCGTGGCTCTGCAAACTCGGTAAACTAAGGGGGAAGCCTGCCTGCAAAGCGGAGCTGCCGATCAAAGATATATCTCCCCTCTGTGCCTTTGTTCCGCTTTGCAGATGGCCTTCCACCCTTCCCTCTTCGTTTACAGAGTTTGTATGGGTGGGGGAAGCTATGGAATAGCGGGTGGGTGGCACAACGTTACACAAGAAGAGCCATGAAAATTTCTGCACTGCTCATGTCAGAGAAACCAGCTTCAAGCAGGAGGGCTAATGGCGGCAATCAGGCAGCTGCGACTGGGCCAGTTATGTGCTGTGTTATGACAGGTGAGCAATTTTTGGCATTCCCCCCAAATAACCCTCCCCAAAAGCTCAATCCCCCTATTTTCTAAATTTTGAGGCCCAAAAAATAGGGGGGGCATCTTATAGACGGAAAAATACGGAAGTACCTAGGCAAGTGACCAAGGAGGCACACAGCTCACTTAGTCATTGCCTTACCCATTGAGGTGAGATGGATTGTATTTCTAAATTTGCATCTATTTATAAAAATCAGCACATGCACATGCACATTGTTTGCAAATCTGTATCCTTCCCCCCCAGTTTTTGCGATGCCAGTGGCTAAAAGGAAAACTGATTTGCCTTAGCAGACATCTTGTTCCTCTTCTACAGAATGAGTGGCAAATGGCAAAAAGTAGAGGCTCCTCAACCACCCCCAAGAACCATCAACACGATAACATCAACAGCGTTGTCAGATCCTACCGTGGATTGCTTCAGTTCAGCCAGTTGCCCTTGACAATGCTGCTTCCTTCCTTAGATTTTAGTATGCAGTCACAAAGATAACCCCGTCGTGCCACCCAAGGACTCTTCTCCCAGACAGTATCCGTAAGTCTAGAACACACCTTGATGTTTCAAATGTGTAGGTTAAAATGTAGGAAGAACCTAAGAAGTGTTGAAAGCTGCCTTTTATCAAGTCAGAATTTTGATCTATGTTGTTACACTAACTGGCAGAAACTCTCCAGGTTTTCAGACAGGAGATGTCAGGGGTTGAACCTAGGAGTTTCTGCATACAATGCATATGATCTGTTAGTAAGCTAAGGTCCTTCCCTGACTGACTGACTGACTGACTGACTGATGGACTGATTGACTGATGGTAAGTGGATACATAATTATTATTTTTTGTCTTTTCTTTTCAGCTATCTTACTGAATTCCCTTGTTAAATAAATAAACTTCTTAATCTGGACACCTGATTTGACTGGCAAACTTGCAGCTCATGTGTTTTTGTCTGCCCTCCACCTCTGAATCTGCCCAGTTGCTCATCCTACAAGGCTGTAGATCAAGAGAGAATGAGAAGCTGGTGGAAGCCTTTGACCAGCAGTGACTGGACAGGCATATCATCTCACCAATTGTCCACCTCATGCCCTGGCACTGACAGGAGCTGCTGTAATGGCTGCTATTGGCAGCTGCCATTTTCATTTCCCATAATCCTCTGGGAATTGTGTCATTCCAGGACATTCAGGGGGATGGAGGCCTCCACTGGGAGCCGTCTTTTGTTTTGTGATGGCTACCATCTCTTTTCAAGAGCGAGCTAGAATGATGCAGTATCTGGGGAATTCTGAGAAAAGAAATTGGCAGTTGCCAGGAGCAGCCACTAGTCACAGCTCCTGCCACAGGCAATTTGCCACAGTCCATGGGGAAAAGGCTATTATAGGAAATAAGGAAACATGCCTCAGAGACAAATGGAAGTAAGGAAGCAAACACAGTCATAGTGAACCAACGTAATTTCCACAAATAACTAATTAACGCAAAGTAATATGAAATACTGAAAACAAGTGACCTTATGAAATGAGGGGGGATACTTCCCAACCCAATAGTAAACAGACTAATTTTTTATGATGCTGCATATTTTTTGCTAGAATATCAGCAATTTCTAATGTGTGGCAGCTGTGAAAAAGGCAACTTCCATATTAAAGATCATTATGAAAGGGATTAGTGATAAAGCTGCCAATATCATAATGTCATCCGATAAAGCGATGGTGTGACTGCGCTAGGAATATTGTATACAGTTTTGTCACCTCGTTTCAAAAAAGGGTATTGTAGAGCTGGGAAAGGTTCAGAAAAGGACAACCAAAATGACCAAGGGGTTGAAGCAACTCCCTTAGGAGGAAAGGTTACAACATTTGGGTGTTATTTTATTTAGGAAAAGGAAAGTGGGTGGGTGTGATAAGAGGTGTGAATAAAGTGGCTAGAGATAACTTTTCCTCTCCCTCTTTCATAATACTAGAACCCAGGGCATCCAGTGTTGGAAATATTCAAGACAGACAATGTAAATAACTTTTTCACACAGCGCAAAGTTTAAAAATAGAATTTTCTCCCACGCGATATAGCAAAGGCTATCAACTTTGATGGTTTTAAAAAGAGGATTAGACAAATGCATGGAAAAATGCATAGAAAACAAACATTTCAGGGAGAAGACTTGGATAGAAGCACCCATCTCCCAGACATTTAGTTTTCTATGAGGAGGAGAAATGCTTTGGCATTGAGGAGGGTTAAGCCAGTCATATCAGCTCTTGGCTACACTAAGAAGAGGTGTATCCTAGACATATGTTTACATAATCTCAGTAGAACTAGGCCCTAGACATCTTCTTCAGAATGATGTATGTGCAACACCAAGGGATTTGCAATTGATTTGCAAGGGGTTCACTAACAAGTTTAATGGATTTTATGTACCTACTCAATGTGTTGAATTTTCTAGCATCTCATGGTGTCTCCTGGGATAGAGCTTTATCCTAAAGAACATTCAAATACTGTTCATTTGCATCACAGTTTTAAGAGAAAACAGTGTAGGGCGGGTTTCTTTCACCTATGTTATTAGTGCTTGGCCTTCTCATCACATACTATGTATCTACCAATTTTCTGTCTCTCTTCCTTGACAAGTCTTTCCACTCTCACATTATTCTTTTAGCATCTCCTATTCCAAACATGCAATTGCTTTTCTGTCTTCCTCCCCTACCCCGCCGCCCCAATGTATTTCAACTCACTTACCAGTTGCCAGCTTGGGTCTCACATGGTTTCCATTGCCGTGTTTGCTCCTGGACTATAGGATGTGTGCATATTCACACACTGGATGACCTATGAGAGAACGAGATGCAAAAGTCAATGTGGCTGCTGCGTAGTAAGCATTGATACAGGCCTACCTTGGAGGAAAGTCACCCATAAAAGAAACAGAAGGAGCTGGGATGGTGATTTCAACTGAGCCTCCTTTATACCTCCCATCATGCCTTATTGACCACTTATCTGACCAGGCAACTATGAGCAGAAGCATGAGCTGTGCAGATTTACATGTTTTGCAGCGTTACATGTTACGAGGGCTATATGATGTGGTTCTAGCATGAATAATAGGTTCCACATATTGAAAATCAAATTCAGTCCATCCTACTACACAACCCTCTTTACTTCTTCTCATTTTTCTTTGTATACATGGCACATAGGCTCCCTCCCACCCACATGCTTGTGCTGTCCATCTCTTTTCAAGAGCAGTCTGTTGTGTACACTTAACCATCATTATAGTAATTTTAAGAGATCCATTATTTCCATCAGTACTGAAAGTTAGCACCACTCAAGTTTCAGATTGTTGCTCAAAATGCTCTGGGGATATTTACAAACACCCCCAGGAGAGCATTAGCCTACTATTTTCAATAAGAGCTTCTGGGCTAAACCACATTCTATGAGGAAGAATACCATGTGGATTTGACGAAGATTGTAGGATATGCAACCCAAAATGATGTCATCTGATCATGCCAGAGCCTTTAGAAAATGCTTCTGTTCAAATCCTCTCAGTTAGGGCCTAACTACAGCTTATGCTAAACATGTCACATTGTTTCATGGCATTTGTTTGTTTTATTTAATAGTGTGTTCAATGGGTCCATGGAAAAAAGGTAAAGGTAAAGGACCCCTGGACGGTTAAGTCCAGTCAAAGATGACTATGGGGTGTGGCACTCATCTTGCTTCAGGCAAAGGGAGCTGTCCACAGACAGCTTTCTGGGTCATGTGGCCAGCATGACTAAACCGCTTCTGATGCAACAGAACACCATAAAGGAAACCAGAGTGCAAGGAAATGCCATTTACCTTCCCACCACAGCAGTACCTATTTATTTACTTGCACTGGTGTGTTTTGAACTGCTATGTTGGAAAAAACTGGGACAGAGCAATGCGAGCTCACCCCGTCATGCGGATTCAAGCCACTGACTATCTGATTGTCAAGCCCAAGAGGCTCAGTGGTTTAGACCACAGTGCCACCCGCATCCTTTTAATGGCTCCATGAGAATCACCCAGTGTACTGAAATTAGTGATAGGGAAAAAAATGTCCCATTTGCACCAGTGCAGGGGGGGGGCAATTTCCACAGAGATCATGGCTGGATTTATTAAGCCAAGGACACTTAGCCACCATTACATGCATAGATGGCCAGTGTCTACCACTGTGTTTCTGAGAATGTGTATGTAGGGATGGAGGAGAATTTTGTTCTGTCTCCATTTTAATCACACTGACCTAATTTGCACTTCTTGGACAAATACACCAATTAGAACATAATTTTCCTTAAGATTTTGCACTTGTTTTCTGATACTATTCTCAGCTTGAAAAAGTATTGAAACTCATTGGGTGGTAGTCAACTCAGTTTTATCAGTGTAGACCCATTGAAATTAATGGAGATTACTAAATTAGGTCTATTGATTTTAGTGGGTCTATTCTTGAGTTGAATCCCATCCATTTTGGGGGGGAAATGCTATTTTGTGACATAAAGTATTTAAGTATTTGTTTTAATATGCCTTCTCATACTATTTTCTTTAAATCACAGATAAATACGGAGACAAGAAAGAATGAACTTATGGATACAGAACATACAGAATTGCCATAAACTGGCAAAATGCTGTACATATATTAGCAATGTGCTTTCAAAATATGATTCATTTTTAAACAAAACCAACCTTCTTTCAGTTCAGCTCCAATCCATATTGTTATTCGTAAAATTTACTCTGATTTCTTGTCTGGACATGAGATAAAATGAGGGGAAGTGTTACAAGTTGCTAAGCTCCTGCTCAGTCTGTCCATCTTTTTCATTCATTTATTGGCTTTTGCCCTTTGCTTAAACACCTGGAATATTTGGGGGAAAGAATTTTCTTTCTGCCATATGATAAATTCTCCTATGCTGTGGAGGCTTCGTAAGTATTTTTGCAGCATTGTTTGAGGTCTGGAGAAGTGGCTAGCTCTTTTTTTTTATTAGTTCCACTTGCTTGCTGTCAAAACCGCAAAAGCTGCCTGTGAAAATGAACTACCCAGATTGGTGTCTACTGCAACATTTCACTATGTGGTCCTTTGCATCTATGTAGGCAAGTTATTTTGTCTTGCTTTGAGGGTTTCAGAAGCAGCCAACCACTATGGGGTTTAATCTTAAATAGCTTATATGTATAATTCCATTGGAAAGGACTGAGAGCAGCAACCACACTCACAGTGATTCAGCTTTTAATGGCAATTTAAGACATGCTTGTTAATGTACACTGGAATTTACCTTGCCACAAAAAGAGACGCCCATGGTTTTTCTCACACTCTTGACACCGGCAGATATTTACATTATCTTCCAGTTATGTATGGTATGTATGCATTTATTTATTTTAAAGCCACATACCCTTTCCTAGAGTTTGGGTAGGGGGAGAAATTCAATTTGGTTTGGATTTTAGCATGAACCTACCCAAACTGTGGGAGGCAGTGAAAGATAGGCGGGCCTGGCATGCTCTGGTCCATGGGGTCACGAAGAGTCGGGCACGACTGAACGACTGAACAACAACAACCCAGTTCTTAATGTCTGAAACAATATGCGAACCAAAAATACCAATTCTCTGAAATTTTCACTTCTCTGAATTTTGTGATGCAGCTCTCTTAACAAGTGTAAAAAACTGTCTATATTAGAGGAAAGTGTGCATAAGAATGCATATATTGTGAAAATAATATATAATATGTTGTATCAGGGAAAACTGCTTGCCAAAATGTTTTCATCAGGCAAAATTACATTCAAAATGTGTGTTTTAGAATAATTTTGCCTTACAATACTAATGATTTTTCTTGAGGACTTCTCTCCCCTTTGTAAACTGGTACAGAAATTTGGAGAAAAACAGAGAAACAGAAATGATGCATTACTCCATCCCTACTTCTGTCCTTCCCGTTTATATGCATTGCTTATGGTGGATTATGACCATTTTTTTTAAAAAAAGAACCTGATCCTGTAAAATAAATGAAACACAGCATAAAATTAGAAACAGCTTAGGCAGATTAAAACATCATAAAAGGAGAGTCTAAAATATATGCTTGTCGGAAAAGAAGAGTTTTAGGCAGATCTCATGGTCACTGAGAAGGCCCTTTCTTTGCTTTCCCAACCAAGCATGCCTCAGCTATGGATGGGACTCAAAGAAAGTCTTCTCCAAATGCGGAGAGTGGTCAGGGTGGTCAAGGAGAAGACAATCCCTCAGTCATCCTGGACCCAAGATAGCCTTAGCTCCCTATTTGCTTCTGTACTGATATACCATAGCAGTCTTACTTTAAGACCTACTGTCATGAAAGAGTCAACTCCCACACTCGTGTCCCTTTAAGAAATGCTATATTTGCCCATAAGCTTTTTGTTCCATTAAAGAAGAGCGAGCAATACATGTCTCATGCCTCCCCGCTTAATACACAAGATGGTGTTATCCCATCTGGCAACAAGCAAGAGGAGATTGTTCCCATTCGCGCCTCTTGTATCACCTCACTGGGTTGTTCGCAAGTGTTAATGGCAAAGCCCCCTCTGTGTACAGTGTGAACCTCCAATGTCTCAAGGAAAGCTGTCATCCACCTGATTGGTTGCTTCACTTCTCCCAAAAAGCCCCTCTTCATACTTCAGCCTGCCTTTAAACTAAAATCTGAGCATATAGTAGTGTTTGCACAACATTCTAAACTGAAGGATCCAAAGAAATGACATGATGAGAATCACGAGGAGATAAATGTTGCCCCAAACTAGTACTGAAACTCTGATCTACTGGGCTGATGACACAAGTGGAAGTGACCGTATTTTAAGAGCAAAATATGCTTTCTGCTTCCGTCTTACTTACCCTACCACCCTTGTCCTTAACAGGAAACATTTATCCAAGCCAGGCTCACTTCTGATACTGAAACCTGGCTGATCGGCATTGGGAAAAGACTGTGGGCAAGTAGGTCAGCAGTCCTGCCCACACACACATCCTTTACTCTTAGAATTGGGCACATATATACACTGGTACCTTGGGTTAAGAACTTAATTTGTTCTGGAGGTCCTTTCTTAACCTGAAACTGTTCTTAACCTGAGGTACCACTTTATCTAATGGGGCCTCCCGCTGCCACCGCATGATTTCTGTTCTCATCCTGAAGCAAAGTTCTTAACCCGAGGTACTATTTCTGGGTTAGTGGAGTCTGTAACCTGAAGTGTCTGTAACCCAAGTTACCACTGTACCCCACTTTATGCAAACTGGGTGTCTGCCATTGTAGTTTGAAGCTAATGAATGTATTTATATGAAACTGTACTTGGCCACCTCGAGGGACCCAGGTGGCACTGTGGGTTAAACCACAGAGTCTAGGGCTTGCTAATCAGAAGGTCGGCGGTTCAAATCCCTGCCACGGGGTGAGCTCCCTTTGCTCGGTCCCAGCTCCTGCCCACCTAGCAGTTCGAAAGCACGTCAAAGTGCAAGTAGATAAATAGGGACCGTTCCAGCGGGAAGGTAAACGGCATTTCTATGCACTGCTCTGGTTCACCAGAAGCGGCTTAGTCATGCTGGCCACGTGACCCGGAAGCTGTCTGCGGACAAACGCCGGCTCCCTCGGCCTATAGAGCGAGATGAGCGCCGCAACCCCAGAGTCAGACACAACTGGACCTGATGGTCAGGGGTCCCTTTACCTTTACCTTACTTGGCCACCTCAGTGTCTGTAACAATACATTATTGAATGTAGTTAAAGTATTGCACCACCTTGTGATTGGCATATGACCTTCATAATCCAGAAAGAGAAAACTCCACTCAAATATGCAAAGATTACCATCGGTCTCTGCATATGAGTATTAACTGTCTTCGTGCTGCATACCCCAAATCTTTCATTTTGCTGTAGCCAGTTGTGTTCAAAATGGGTTGGAATTCATGTAAATGTCTTCAATATCATAGTAGCCAAACTCTGCTGAAAAACAGTGCTTGTATATCACTGCCATGTGTTTGATTTCTATCCCTCACTATGCATTTTGCCTAAATCCTGGTCACATGCCAGTACCCATCTGTGTAAATATGCAATTTTTCTAGCTGAATTGCACATCTACATCTCAGGCTCGACCACAGAAAGATCATGTAAATAATGGAACCTGACAGCATAAGTAATTCTTTTCATGTCTCAGACCTCATGGTTGATTGCTGAACTGTGAGATCGGCTGTTTTTGTACCATGCTAGGCTCTACCCTTTAACCTCCAAAGACTACAGAATCGGGCGGGGGGGGGAGCCATGTGCTGCAGGACAGTCTTTGCTTTTTCCATCTTGGTTGACACTTGTTATTGTCACATGACCTCTTGCCTACATGGACTTTATATCTGGCTTCACCTAAAGGCCACCCAATGCAAGTAACAGGTATGTAACTGCAAACAATGAGACTGTCTTTCAAGAAGGAAGGAAGGAAGCTGCAGATCTCTAAAGGAAAGGGAAGATACAGAAAAAGGAAGCAATGTAGTTCTCTCATAGTGAAAAATAATTGGGAAATCTCCCCCACCCCCCACCCCAAAATGCTTGATATATTTTTTTAAGTGCCCAGATAAGTGGCAGACCAAAAGATCATGTGCTTTCGGAGGGAGGGGGGGTGAAGCACAGGTTCATAACACAATGGACTGTGTAATTGGTTCTTTTGAAGTTTCTAATCACTTTTTGTAAGATCAAGTGAAACTGACAAGCAAGGCTATCGGAAGACTGACTCTATACAATGGTGGCACTTGGGACTCCAACCAGTTTATGTGGTAATTGTTAATTATTTTGAGGCTTCCTCTCAAACACAAAACATATCCGACAAGTTGCCATTTATATTTCAAAAAGTTTCTGCTGAATAAATGATGTGGTCATTATTTTAGATCCTAGACAAATCATTTGCCTGTGAAGATGTTATCAAAATACAAGCTATAGCCTTCAAATATATTTTAAATAATGTTAATGCATTTTCACATGTCATCATTTGACAGTTCCACCATACTTGCTAGTCAGCCACCAGGGAAATTTACATGCATTTGAATTCACCCTGCCAAGCACAGTCATCCCAGACTGACAGCCCATTTAACTAGGTGATAAGTTAATCTGTACAATGTTTGATAGATTTCTGTCTTTTACCCAGGCCATACTTTGTGAAAATGATTCTGCTACAAAACTGGCAAATGTGTCGTGTCTCAGCTTCCTGTCTCGGCGGGGGGAGTTATTTATTTATTTATCTGATGAACAGAGTTTTGTGTACCCATCCAGACTAGACACATGAAGGTAGCATAAGTCTTTTCTATTCCCAAGAAGAAGAAATTGTTGTTGTTGTTACATGTTACTTCAAACTGCCTGGAAATCGCAACATCATTAGAGGAGATTTTGTTTGAACAGGAAAACATTATTGCAAAATCATAAGTTCACGATACTGTACTTTGAATGAAAATAGTCATCTCAACTGGCATGCCAAATTAAAAAAAAATTAGCTTGAAAATTAGCACGCACTGTAGCATTTTTGATCACTCCTTCAGTGCTCCATATTGTCGTATTGCACCATATTGCCGTAATGACTTTAATTTAGACCCACCTCCATTGGGACGTGTGCAAAAGCCATTACTCTGGGAAGTGTTGAGCTTACTGAGCTGAAACCTGAAGTGCATGACATTCTCAACAGGCCATTGTGGTATATGTGCTTTTCTTATTGTGTTGAATTTTATTTATTTATTAAATTTATACCACACTCTTCCTCCCAAAGAAACCAAGGGCAGCAAACAGCATGTGATTAAACAATAAAACAATATTTAAAACAATTCCAATACAGATGCAGAACAGCGTCCCCCACTCTCAACTCACAAATTCCATCCAGTAAGATATCATAGTAAATTATATCAAAAGCCACTGAGAGGTTGTGCTAGGGTTGCTTGGGGGGGGGATTGTTGAGCTTTTGGGGGCAAAATCACCATAGCTTTTTCTATGGGAAATCAGCAAAAACGGCACTGCTGACATGGGCTGCCATACGTCCGGATTTTCCCGGGCATTTTCCTGATTTCCTGATATGTCTAGGAAATTCTGGACACAGCCAACCCTACATTGTGCAAGAGTAACAGGCTCACACGCTCCCTGTCTCTCTTCTGATAAAAGTTAACCATAAGGGTGTCTGAGGCTAATTCCATGCCACAAGCAGGCCTGAACCCAGACTGAAATAGGTCCTTCAAGAGTGCCTTCATCTTGGTCACTACCACTCTCTCAAGTACCTTCCCCACAAAGGCCACCCAAACTGGGCAGTAGTTCTCCAATATGTCTGGATCCAGGGTAGGTTTATTCGAGAGTGGTCACACTACTACCACTTTAAGGGTGGCTGGCAACACTCCCTCGCATATGACACATTCACCACACTTGAGACCCACCCAGCCAACCTGCCTTGGCTAGTTTAAATCAGCCGTGACAGGCAAGGCTTACGAGAGAAAATGGCTGACCAAACTGCTGCAAGCACTTTGTCCAGTCCTTAGCAAACTGAAACTGAGCCCACAAAATCAGCCCAGAGTGTTCATTGGATACTCAAGTCTATGACAAACAGGACATCTAGGTCTAGCAAATTTGCCGCAAAAGGCCTCCAACACTGAGGCAGTTGAAAGCAAACTCTGAACCACTTGGTATGTTGGACAGCTACTTGAAGATGGAATAGAAGCTGCAAGTTTAGCCATGTTGCAGCTCTGACCACCATGAAGCTGGCACAGTTATATGTTCTAATAATCTATGTCATGATAAGTTCAACACATTATGTTCTCTAGCTGTTGTCCAGCCTGTTTTGTTGCTCATTGTTCTTCTGAATGCCAGGGGCAGCCCAGACTCCACACCCCCAGATAGGACATTCATGAACAGTTGTGTCAATGGCCTGCCACATCATGCCATTCCAAAATGAATCTTAGGCCTCGACCGCATTGCCATCTCTATCCCACCAGTTCAGAATCCCTCAGATTCCATATATTAACAGGAATCGACTGTCCTAATGAGTATCTTGCTGTAAACCCAAACTTTACCAGGATGTGCTCTGACTTTGACAATGGGTTACCTGAACCCATCTTACATTCAGACTATCCCTCCCACCTCCTGGGAGAGAAAATCAAATCAAGGACACCATGGCATAGCCCCATAATCATCATGGAAGTGATGAAGCCTGGAACTGATCCAATAGTGCCTTTGACATGAATGCTGAAGTCCACCCAGGACAAGGAAATGTCCTGGGATTCTCCAACAACACATGCAAATGATGAGATCTACTATTGCATTATATTCCCGTTACAGTCTACAGCTAAAATAAACTAAAAATGGTAAATAAATAAGAACTTTACAGAGCACCAAAAGATGAGTTAGTGACAGGGCAAACCTTTGTGGGAAAGCAGTTTTTAGACAAGGTGTTACCACCAAAAAGGCCCTTCCAGGGTTCCCATCAGCCTCGGCTCAGATGGCAAGAGCACATAGAAAAGGGCAACCGAAGATTATCTTAATAGTTCATGGATTCATGGAATTGTAGAGTTGGAAGGGGCCACAAGGATCATTTGATCCAATGCCCTGCAATGCAGGAATTTGTGTGGGAGCAGAATGCCTCTGCTGCTGAGAACCGCAAGTGGTCTTTACAACTTCCCTCAGCCACATAGTGTCCTTTTTTCCTTTCTTCTAGTCTCTCTAACTCTTCTCTCTGAAAAATAGAGGGGAATGCTGTGAGATAGCCACTTGCTCACTGCTTTTCAAAGCAAAATACAGGATCAGAATCTGAAGTAACTTTTGGTGTGTATGTGTGTGTGTGTGTGTGCATGTTATAGTGTGACAGCGAACTGTGGGTGGATTGCAAGCTGATCAGTAGCGACAGGTGGTATCATACATTTATGTCACTACTCCTGGGGGAAGGGAGTAGTGACGCATTCTATCCGTTATCATAAAGGCTTGCTCGGTAAATCAGAAGGCTGATCAGATATTATATATATATATATATATATATATATATTCTACTAAACATCAGTATGGTTAATAGATGCATTGTTCTGTCTTAAGACAAATGCATAACAGACCCAGAACTGTCACCGCAGTCTGCCAGATCTCATTTTCATCTATTCATGTAGTGCACACCTGTGGCTTGTTGACAATACCAAAATGAGGGCAACTGAACACCCTGTGACTCTCAGTGTAGAGCAGCACAAAGGTACTTAGCACAGGTGTTACTGTAATTTTGATATATTAGCAAACTTCCTAGCGTTCAGTGGCTCACAAATCCACACTTCCACTTATGTGGCATATGAGGTTGGCACAAACAAGTTTTATCTAAGCTTTTTTTTTAAGAAAAGGAAGATTGGCATGGCGTTTTCTTTTAATGTTTAATTTTTTAAAACATGCAATAATTTTAATATCTATAGTTTGAGAAGACCTGTAAGTATTAAGTAGGTACCGTATAATGATAAAAAGTGAAACAAAAAACAAAAACAAACCAGGGCCCTGCCTACCCACTTGGAATCTACAAAAAGGAGAGGAGGATTTTCAGACACGAAATACTTGAGCAAAGATGTTTGCTGTGTTGCTGTGTTGATATGAAGAGGCACTTCCCTGCACCGTCTCAATTTAGTTTGCAATATCCAGTAATAAATATTTGGCCTTTCCTGCCCTGACATTGTGCATCTTTATTCCAGCTGCTACAGTAATATCTCATTTCAAAAAAGCTCTACATTATCAGATCCCATGTTTCCAAATATTTCCTATGCACACTGGTTTGGGGCAAATAATTCTTTTTGTGTCTATATACTCTATGGTTTTGCACGAGAAATAAAAAATGAATGCAGGAAAATAATGATCAGCTCCAGAAGCAGGGGTGTTGTTTTGGGGTGAGCAACCTCTGTGTTTTTTGTTTGTTTGTTTGTTTGCTCCGGGAAGCAAATTTCCAGAAGACTTCTAGACTTGATGGCTAATTTCTACCTCCACTGTTGGAGTCAGTGTGTTTCTAAATACAAGTTGCTGGAAACCACAGGAGTGGAGAGTGCTGTTTCACTCAAGTCATGCTTCTGGGATTCCCAGCATCTGATTGGCAGGGCTGGATTTAGATGAAGAGAGGCCCTAGGCTACTCCACTTGTGAGACCCCTCCCCACCCCCACCCTCACAACTAGAAGAAAATGGAAGAGTGTTATAAACAAATTGAGTGAAGCCAAGGATGATGACAGGTATTTAAAATTCTGCAATTCACAATTTCTCCTCTAAAGGACATAAGATATTATTGTTAAATACCATGGTGATTTTTAAGAATGCATAAAATTAACACTTAAAAACTTTTGCAATGATTGAACTTTGTAAACCTTTTGAGGAATAAGCATTATCTTTCAGGGAAATGAGGTTGTAATGTTATTCTTAAAAAAAAACGGCATGGCCAGGGCAAAGGCCTCTTATATACCTGCTGGAATTGACAAGGCATCTGATTCTCACCTGAATCTCACAACTCTCCTGACACTTTTTTTGTCTGCAGACATAGTGTGGAAATAAAGGATGAGATTGCCCACTAGATACCAGGCACTCTACTATTCAAGTTAGGCCCAAGTGTTGCTGTTACAATCCCCTTCTCAATTAAGTAATCAATTTTAATCTAGAATTTAAATTCTCAAAACTTTCTTATTTGTTAAATAAACTACTGCTCTCACTTCATTACAAACAGTATTTCTACCTGCAACACACTTCAGCAAACCTGCTCCTCTTCCATTCACAGATATTTTGTTGCCATTTGCAACTGTAGCTGCCTCTGATTAGTTATCATTTAACTCTTTGGGGAAACAATTAGCATCACACGTCATGTGCCAGGAAGTTGCCAAACCAATTAACCAACTAGAAGGATTACTGTTAATAGCACCAGTTTTCTTATAACTTGATATTGCTGGATAGTTTTGGTGAACTGCAAAAGCATTTTTAGTTTGCTTTCTGTTGCCACCCTGGAACTTTTCTTTATTAGTGCCACTTTGTTTTGTATGATTCCTTGCAAATGAAGGAAAACAAATTTTCTGCTTGTATATGTTGATAATATCGTGTTGGTTACTGAGAACAAACAAGATTGTACAAGAACAAGATTGGGCACAGACCTGGCCAAAACATAGGAGTCCTGACTGTGGCAAAGGTGACCTGTGTGCTTGTTTGCTTGATTAACAGCTCTTCCTTGTTGCACCTCACTGCTTCAAATTGGACCCCACTGGCTAGCCCTGAGTCTCATAGTTGCTGGACCTGAGTTGCCCTGCCCTCGCATGAAGTCTTGGGATTGCAATTTTGGGAGAGGGGAGACTGCCCACTGGGGAGCAGGCAGGTTGATGAGGCCCTCTAGATTTAGAGGCCCTAGGCTTCAGCCTACTTAGCCTAGACATAAACCCAGCACTGCTAATTGGCCACTGTGAGGATGCTGGACTAGATGGTCTGACTCAGCAAAGCTATTCTTAAGTACTTATTTTCCTCCCTCCCTCTCCCCTTTAACAAACTTTAAAAAAAACTATGTTCTATGCTGGCTGGATGCACTGCAAAGTACCCACCAACTTATTTTTCCAGAGGCCTGAATCCGCATATGTAAATTTTATGCAAATTTTTGCCGCAGCCCCCGTGCCCTAACTCCATTAAGTACCTAGCCATGCCTCTGTTCAGAACAGGAAACCATGGAAATAATGTCAAAATTCTGATTCTGATTTGTTAGGTTTCCTAGAGGAAGGCAGCCTGGAAAGTGAGGCTCGGTGCTGAATAAACATCGACTCCAGCTGTTTATAATTTTCTCATCTTTATTTTTAGATTCCTAACAATCCTCAAGCTGAAGTTCAGCATGACCAGAATGACAAAGGGCCCTTTGCCTCTTGAAAACAAAACCCTGTAAATCAAGCAGCTTGCCTGTGAAAGCCTGCATAGAGAGGCATTGCGCTAAACACATGGATACTAAGCAAGTGGTTTCTCTTGAATGGTAACTACGTGCAAACGCTCCACTTTGCCCTTCCCATATGGCGTTTTCGCCATTCAGAGCATCCAGGTAGCAGAAGGGCACATTAGAATGCTGCCTGATGTTAGTCCAGATGAAGTGCGCTGGGGGTCAGTCCACAACTTGTTTAGGCTCTTTGTGGACTATAGAACATGAGCGAGCAAGAGCATCTGCAATCCAGAATATATCATATGGCACATTTGGGCAAGCGAGCAGGGAGAAGAATCGTGAGCATTTTATTCCCTACCATTAAATGCTGGTGTGTGTGTGTGTGTGTGTTTCCTTTTGAGAACCAAATGCAAATACAACCATGTTCCACATACATAGTCTAAGGCAGTGGTTTCCTAGCAACAGCAACCATATGAAATAGACCAGATTGCCCTATCTAGTTCTTTAAATGATAAACGGTCAAAACTATTAGAATATATTTAGAAACACCTAATAAGTAATCTGCCTGGACGTTACTGCCAAAAGTGGATAGGTAATAAAGTACTCCTAAATCATAATTCCCCAGGATTTCTAAGGTTTCCATTTGACATTTGCTCTTATAATGTAGGAGCCACAGCAATGTGGCTTCTTCCTCCTCTGCCTATTAACTTTGGAAGCCAATGGTCAGGTGGGAGATATCCTTGCTATGACTCTCTCCCACATCTGCATTGCTTCCCTTTCTAGGAATACTGGTTTGTATAAAAGCCATGGCGTGTACTCCCCCATGTCACCTTGGACTTTGATAACAGATAGGAGCCACGTTTCAGCCAAGTTTTGATATCATGATAGGAGGGGTCACAGAAGGTCTGCCTTGAGTACTGGATTGCTTAAGTATCCACTTTTAAGGCATTGTTTGGTCAATGCAACTCTGCAAATTGCCTGTATATGGAATTCGAACTGATTTGCACCATGCCAACGGATATTTCTGCAATTTGCTTTGCAGTGCTTTTTTTTCCGTTCCAGCACCTCTCAGGTGGGCGCCTTTGCCATTATAAGAGAACAAGGGAAGTGTTCTTGGTGAGTTCTAGCACCTCTTTTTCTAGAAAAATAGCACTGTTACTTTGAATGATCCAGGCGCATGACAACTCGTGCAGTCAGTGTGGTATTGTCACAGTATGGGAGTAATGATAATATGAGGCCAGCCCATTCTAGATCTTTACTGCTGAAAGATGTACAAAATTATTTAGAAGGAAACTCCTTCTAATTACTGCCATGTCTAAACAGGAGTAGCAAGAAGCCAAACTTACTAACACTAGAACTTCAGGTTATCCAGACAAAAGACAGTGCATGGTTCAACGATAACATTCACTTCTGCAAGAGGTAGTGATGACCATCAACTCTGATGACTTTAAAAGAGGATTACCTGTAGATAAATTCATGGTGGGCAAGGCTACCAATGATTGCTAGAAAGGATGGCAATGTTATTCTTCCAATGACAGAGGCTGCAGCCTCTGAATACCAGTTGTACTCACATCCAATAGGGATATTGGATGGCCACTGTGAGAGCAGGATGATGGACTAGCAGGGCTTTTCTTACCTTCCTACTGCTGGTACCAACTGATTCAAGATGGTAAAATTCCAAAGACAACAGTGAAGAGTCAAAAAGAGTGTCTCAAAACTTGATGAGCAGAAATCAAAATGGCAGATAAGATGCCACATGAGTTGTTGCAAGTTGGCAAACAAAGGGATGGAATATCCTAACTTCATATATCCACTTATTCGATGGCTGAGACCATCGAATAAAAATACCTAGGGATTTACAGTAGAAAAACCTTTGGGTATCAGCTCAGTTTGCTATGTACAGGGCAAATTTTGGTAATTACCAGGAGCATAAAACAGCAATCATATATCCATTATGGTGGACACATGTCTAGAACATCATGGGTTGAAAATATCTTGAAATATTGAATGGCTGAGAAAAAGGAAACTAAAATGATTACGTAAAATAGGTGTGTTTTTTAAGACCATACGTCATAACTTTTTAGTTTAGGATTGGAAACATATAGAATTTATTGTGACAGGATGTTGTGTTGTAATAACAACAAACATAGATGGATTTGACCAGGGGGAGCCAACATTGTGCCATCCAGATGTTATTGGACTACAATTCCCATCAGCCCCAGCAAGCATGGTCAATGATCAGGGATGAGAGGAGCTGCAGCCTAACCACATGTGGAGAGCACCACATTGGCTATGCCTGGATTAGACAAATTCAGAGAGAATAGGTCTATCAATGGCTATTAACTAGGGAAAAATGGATGAGGCCAAAACCACAAGCCAAATTTGTTGTTTCAGCTGTCAGTTCTTCCTTACTAGCAAGCTCTCAGTGGAGTTTTCACAGCTTTGGATTAGGGTACCTTTTCTGAGGCCTGGATGCCAAAGTCCTGCTTATTTATAAGGCACAGTGTAAGACATCTGTTCATTCTGGCTTTTAAACTGGGAGCACATTTATTCCTGGCAAACTGGCCAGAACCTAGTTTTGCTGAGTACTCAAAAAACTTGGCTGGCAGCATTCTGCTGGCTATTATATGGTTAAAACCTGCATAATCAAGGCATGGTTGCAAAAGTGGGGGGGGGGGGTGGGGTGGGGTAGAGAATGCAATAAAACTAGCCAAACCATACTGATACTTTGGACAGATGTTTCACCTTGAATGTTCAGCAAGTATAACAAAGGAGTGGGTTCTTTTTATTTTTACTATGTTTTAAATCCACTGCAAGGGGGAGATTCAGCCCAAAGCATTCTGTTACTTGGCAACACAAGATTGTAGTAGTATTCACCATACTCATTTTATGCCAACAAGAGATGGTAAGGTGGGATGACTTGGCAAAAGGTGCAGAAGGGCAACAAAAATGATTACTGGTAACTGGGTCACAACAATCGATTCCATCAAAAACATGCATATACATTCATTATATTTATGGTCCCCATAACTTGCATATACATAATTTACATTGATGCAACAGCTCACATACCACTGTGTATGACTGCTTTCAGCTCTTGATTTTTAATGACACCTTCCATATCCACGATGAATCAGAATGAAACTACATGGTACCGTAAGTCACCAGGAACCAATTAAATGGACGCTTGGTGCAACAAGGATGCTTTGAAGTCAAAGACAAATCCATACTTGTTCACAAAATCTAAATATAGGCTTTAATAGGTGGGGAAATCCATAACAAGTAAATCTATTGCAAATATCTCCATAAGCAAATGTAATTTAGCTCCGGAGAAGTGCAGGGTAATAATGACTTCACTGCCCAGCTTCAAAACAGTATTAAGATGCCTTATTACTTATTATGAAATGCTTGCACAGAGGGAGAGATCTAATTGTCTGATAAAGATGCCAACCCCTGTGGGTATTGCAGCACACTGTACCTGTAAAAGCCATTGCTCATTAGCCTAACCCTAAAGAGTAACACTGGGACAGGAGCTGTGCAAAACTACTGAGTGTTTGCTTCCTAGGAGTTTCTGAAAGCAACCCAGTCTTTTTAGTTGAATTTCCAACTAGTAATAAAGAGCCCCCCAACAAACATACCCCAGAAGCAGCACTGTGCTTGACAGGGCTGGTCATGTTCAGCATCTCCCATTGCATCTGATTAATCCACAACTTCTTCCTACAAAGCAAGGTGCCCTGATGCTTTGAGAAATGACTGATCATCTGATGGGTGGGTGGTGGCCAGGCTGGGAACAATTTTTGCTTTGTATTGATCTTCCATATGCTAGCATTAGGTATTGTGCAGATCTCGGTCCCTGTTGTGTATATCTCCTAATTAATCACAATAGAGATATCTTATTATTTCATTCAATACCTCTTTCCTGCAACCTCCACAGTTCCCAGGCTTCCCCCCAGTATGTTGCTGTTGGTTGAACTTCTGAATCTAGGCAGGGATTCGGTATTACAAAAACCAACTAGCACTGCTGGTAGTCTGATGGTACGCTCAGTGATTGCTTACAATTCATTAAAAAGGTAGTGCTGTTTTCATGTTTCACCATCCTCAAAATAGTTTTATTTGTCATCTCTCGCATTCACTTTGCTGAGTCAAAAGTGCTCTAAGGGCCAAAGTAGATGTAATCTTTAATGCCTCTAAATGCTGTTTGCTTGGTGTTTGTTTGTTTGTTTGTTTGTTTTAAAATGCTGGGGAGACTGGTCATGAAAGCGATTAGAGCAGTCCCTATCCTTTTTCTCCCCTGATAACAAGGTAAGCAAAACCCCTCCTCTGGGGCCAATGGGGGATTTATCACTCAAAACAAATATCTCCAGAAGAGTAATTTTCTTCAAGACTTCACTAGGGGATGAAAGAGTTAATTTACCAACTTCTGTGTCTGTTCTAATCCCATCCATTATCATCCTCCCGTCAGCTGATGAATTTTGCATTTTTAAAACCTGCATATTAGCTATAAATACACATTTAACACCATGCACAATTTGGCATGGAAAATCAGTTGATACCTTTGCCTGATCTGGTTCATACGCATTCTCGTGCCTGCACTGACTCCCTGCCCAACTGATGCCCCCTGAACTTCAAACCCAGCCCACACGTGCAAAATTCAACTTGCAGAAGCAGCTGATTCCCAAATTTTACCTGGGAATTTGAACATATGAACTGGAGCTGCATAGATTTCTCCATTTTGACTATACTTGAATATTATGCCCCCTTACCTTTCAGGTGGAGAAATGTGCTGGATGATAGGAGGATCAGGCACTCTCTCATTCTTCTTCCTGCACATCAACTGAAACAGACTTTAATCTGATCCAGCAGGGATTTTCTTATTATATCCTCTCTGCATGCTATTTATTTTATATGTTTGTTACAGACAGGCCTACTTGTATTACTTCCAGTAGTCTACTAAACAATTTCCCGGATTTGATATGCTAAATCTTATTTTTACCCATACAGTATGGGGGGGGGATAGCACTCGGGGCTGTTACTTTCCCCTGCCTATTTTCCATTCAGCTTTTTTTGAGGGTGAGGGGGCAATACCTTTTATTTATACAAATCACATTGAAGATTCATTCTTAAAAGTGTTGAAACACATACCTTCACTTAGTATGTGATTAAATTTAAATAAACTGACACGGGTATCAAAGACTGTTGTGGAATGTGAAATATACTTGCAAAGTAAATGAGATATGCAGCCTCAGGACTTTGGATGTACCGTAGTTTAAGGAAGAAGTAAGGATGCTTTTGAATTATGTTGCTGGAGGAGACTCGAGAGTCCCATGGACTGCAAGAAGATCAAACCTATCCATTCTCAAGGAAATCAGCCCTGAGTGCTCACTAGAAGGACAGATCCTGAAGTTGAGGCTCCAGTACTTTGGCCACCTCATGAGAAGAGAAGACTCCCTGGAAAAGACCCTGATGTTGGGAAAGATGGAGGGCACAAGGAGAAGGGGACGACAGAGGATGAGATGGTTGGACAGTGTTCTCGAAGCTACTAACATGAGTTTGGCCAAACTACGGGAGGCAATGAAGGATAGGCGTGCCTGGCGTGCTCTGGTCCATGGGGTCACGAAGAGTCGGACACGACTGAACGATTGAACAACAACAAAGGAGGAATGGGGGGAAATGGCATGTGAGTTTTCTAACCCTAGCCCAAGACAACATCTTATCCTAAGAATCTGTTACAAGCTTCTAGTAATTATGAGATTTGAGAATGCAAATATTTGGGTAGTGCTTGCTGTCTTCAGTGCTGTGAATAGGGAATCATTTGAATTATTTATTTATTTATTTATTTATTTATTTGCTATACTGCAATGGCTGCAAGAGCCTTTCATAATAAAATCAAACCTTTCAGAATTTAGATACAATGTGTGTTATTTCACAATGAACTGAAACCTCCTACAGAATTCCCTTCCATTTCACAAGGGTTTAAAAGGTAGAAATGCCGAGCCTTGGCCCAACAGAAGTTAGATCTGTTTGTGTAGTGCTTTGGTGGCTTTTGGGGGGCACTGGTTTTCTCATTTTATGTTTACAATGTGAGTCACTTTGGGCTTTGTTTGAAGGATGAGCAATTTATATACCAACTAAATAGATCGGAAGATGGATAGAAACATAATTAAAAACAGAAGCTTAAGTAAGATCATCAACCTGATCCCTAGCTTCATGAGCAAAGGTCTCCCGGTGCTAATATTTCATGGTGGGATGGGGAAGGAAATCAAATTGCCTCTTTCAGACAACAATCACCCCCACAACCTTACAAATAGCAGCCTTACAAGCAGCCTACAGAAGCTAGATATGTACTCAGAAAACAGTGCTCTGCTGTAAGCCTTCCTCCAAGCAAGTTCCAGTTATTTGTCAGAAAACAGCTGGAAGACCCTACTTAATGCTTGTTTTTCTCTAGGTTTCCCAGCTATCACCCCACCCCCTCAGTTTTCTGCATTGGTATAAATGTTTATGGTGATGTACATAGCAAGGTTTTTGTTAAGTGTTCATGCTGACTTATGGGTTCAGCTGAAAGCAGCATTGGGGGATTCTGCTTCAGCCCCCTGACAATTGATCTGCACAGGTGCCACTGGGCACAATTTTGTCCCCAATGCTATTTAATATCTATATGAAGCCACTGGGGGTGGTCATTAGGAGAATTGGGGCAAGGTTATCTCCAGCATGCTTCTAACACCCACTCTATTTCTCTGTAAAATCTGAATCAAGCTATGCTAAACTGGTTCCTGGATCTGAACATGTGCTGGGTGAGAACTAATAAACTGCAGTTGAATCCTGACAAGAGAGAGACCTTATGGGTGGGTAGTTCCCAAGCCCAGGAGGTCCAGCTGACATTATTGGATCAGAGTACCCTTCATCAACTTGGGTTGGTGCACCAACTACAACCATTGCTGAACAGGGTTAGCCTTGCCATGGTGTTCCATACATTGATAACTTCATGATTTGTTCAGTCGTTCAGTCGTGTCCGACTCTTCATGACCCCATGGACCAGAGCACGCCAGGCACGCCTATCTTTCACTGCCTCCCGCAGTTTGGCCAAACTCATGCTAGTCGCTTCGAGAACTTCATGATTAGACTACCGTAATGTGCTGTATGTGGGACTACCCTTGCATCTGGTTCAGAAGCTGCAGCTACTGTAAAATGCAGCTGCTAGAGAGCATTACACACATTGTACTGGTGTTGAAAGTTCTGCACTGTTCACATATTGGTTTAAGGTTTAGTTGTTCACATTTAAAGCCCTAAACAAGTTGGGACCAGACAGATGCCCAGCAGCGAAGAACATAATGCCATTTAAACACCTCTTTAAAATGTATGCCTTTGCTTAAGCTTTTTTGGACTCTCTTAACTTTTTAATTCTGTGTTACTGTGCACTGTTCAGGGTTTTTTGTTTTTTTGTTTATATAAAGTTTTGTTTTTGCCTCATTTTAAGAACATTTTACTGAACATCATCTTTTCTTTTTAAACAGCTTAAAGATTTCTCTCTTTTTTGCTATATTAAGCAGTATAAAAACTTTACAATAAATAAACTAGATCTTCATACAGAAATGTAGTGGATTATTTGTTAGCTAATAAATACATGCAGGCTTCAATCCTTCAACCACTTACTTGGTAGTAAGTCCAACAGAAATCAAAGAGACTTACTTTTAATAAGACAGGTATAGGACGGCACTGTTACAGAAAACAGTGAATTAAAAAAAAAACCCTAACCTAAAATTCTGTGTGTGTTCCCTTTTCACCTCTCTCTATGTAAAATAAAATAATCTAAAATGGCAATAGTTCAGGTTTACTGATCATATTCTGAGAAGTTCTGAAGCCCTCAGGTGTGCTCCTGGTGCTGTGTTTTCTAAAGAAATATTCAGCACTCTTATGCTCAGTTTTCCTTTGAAAAAGTATCAGCCTGACCTCGCTGGAAGATTATGTGAAAGCCCATTATGCTGATCTCCTTCCAGTGAGAGTGGTTTGGCAAGAGAAGTGTGGCAGCCACTAAGTGGATTTCCCCCCAACTATATACAAAATTAGACTTTTTTGCATTCATTATTTTGCAATGCAGTGACTTGCTCCAGAACATTCCCTGAGGTCCAGCATTCTTGCCAAGTAATGCATGACATCATACATAATATTAATAATTACAATTTATTCACAGATGGATAGACAGATGGACAGAGGTTTCTTTTAAGCTCAATAATATTACTCCCTTTTATCCCCCCAGATTCCTGCCTCCCTTTGTCTACAAGTGCTTGGCTCTCGAGAGAAACAGACGGATGAAATTAAGAGGCCAAAATAAGAAAGGTTCAGAATTATTTGAAACCTTCCATCCAAAACAACGCAAGCTCAAAATTACCTTTGTTCTCCACCCAGAGTTTATAATGCTAACCTTGCCACCCATTTGAGAAGCTGAACATTTCAAAAGCCTTGGATTGCCCCAAAACAATTTCCACTATTATACTGAGCCACTCTTGTAGTGCTTCCAGATTTATTCTCCTTAAGCATGTTGCCTAAAGCTGCAGCACACAATGTTGCTTTCTCATCTATGTTAGTTGGTTATGTTAGATATTAGTTATTTCTCTGTTACTAAATTATTGTATGGTCCCAAAATATGCCTCGTTCTGCAGCCAATAAGCGCAGGATGCCTTTGCCCGGACATGCTAGGGTCCATAGATTGCAGCAAAATACTGGGCAACATTTTGACCAGTATCTTGTCCTTACAGTTCACTCATGGGGAAAAGCTGCCGCACAAGCCATTGCAAAGGGAAGGGGAATGCCTATATAAGGTTGCTTCCAGTGTCCTCAGGGCCATTTCCCCCCCCCCCCAGAGCTTCCCACCTGCCTGCAATGTACTCCTGCATGAGTTCCTCTCAAACCATTGTGTACTGGGTTCTGAATGGGGCTTCTGTGTGTGGTCTGCTGATGTGCTTGTTAGCCTTTCCAGAAACCATATCAAGGTTCCTGATCATGGTAGACCTTCTCAGTGTATGCACAGGAACCTTATTCAGACCTTCATGCTAAACAAGAGAAGATATGAGTGGAGCTCCAACATTGAGAGGGGGCTTGTTTGCGTGCTGCTATCCCTCTATACAGTTAATTCTCTTGAGATCAGAAGGATACCTAAAGAGGGCTTCCGTTTCATTTCAAATTCAACGTGGAGGAATTTGCCTATCAATAGCAATAATTAGATATCACGTCTTATAGACCTTGATGACCTTCTGAAAAAAATCATTCCCTGTGAGTTTATGAACCTGCTACATCTCTGTTTAAAGCCATGCCCCCCCCCTTTAAAAAGCCACCCAGCCTTGAGTTCACCTTGGTTTTCTTGCTTTTTGCCGCATTTATCTTTTGAGTTTGACACGGCACAAAATCAAACGTGTATATCTTTATACTTCTTAAGTGGACATCTTGACAAACATTTGTTCCTGACTTGACAAAGCTCTTTTCCCCATGTATTGATAAGCAATCATCATTTGTCTCACAAATAGGCATTTGCCCTAGAACTCATGGTGCATCTTGTATCCTCTGAGGCTCAAAATAACAAAGAAACTTTTACCAGCCTCATGGACTCCTCACCTAATCAATGACAAAATAGTTCAGTGCACATTGTATTAGAATCAAATACAGGAATTAGGCACATCCATTTTCATGCCTTTGAAAATATAAGCTCGGGTGAACTTGACTGTAATGCCAGCAATGTGCAGGGAAAGGCAATTTCCGCATAATAAATATATATATATATATATATATATATATATATATATATATATATATGGGAATATATGGATATTTTAAATGTATACATATAGAAAATTGATACTTTGATGTGGGCATAATACAAACACCAGGTGCAATGTGTTTCTTTTTCTCTTCTATGGAAGAAAGATATTTCATGTTCTCACATGGATCTCTCTCTTGCAAATGTGTACTCTTTCTCTGTATGTATATGAGTCTTCACATGCTGATCACATTGTGGGAAAGACAGACTTCCACTGATATCATTTATTTATTTATAAACTAGCCTTTCTCAAAACGAACCCAGCACAATGAACATGTGAACAAAATCCATTAAACAGCTCATATTTGTCTATCTGTCTGTCTGTCTGTCTGTCTGTCTGTCTATCTATCTATCTATCTATCCACACACTAAAAGAGTGTACAGCTCAATTGAAACGGAAATACATAACATGACATACCCTCTAACATGTTGAGTCCCAAAACCGGGAGGTGTGTCTTCCCATCCATGCTCCCATGCACGTCACATGACCTGAGAGAGATAGCAGAGTCCAAAAGATGCGCTGGAGGGGGGGCTGTGCTCTCGTATTGCCCCCAAAACACACGTTTTGGGGTGCCAGATGAGATCACAAGCCCCCTGTGACATCTTGCGGAGAAATTGTGTGAGATCGCGCCAACCAAAATAGCCACTGCGCTACCATGGGACACTTGTGGAGTATGACATGAGGAGTACATGTCTTACTCCTCAAACTGTGAAAGCCTGGGCAAATAAAAATGTTTTCCTTAGGTATCTGAAGTCCAAAAACGTGGAAGATTTTAATATTATTTCTTTTTTCAACCCCTACCCCACACACCCCACTGCACCGCATGCAACATATTCCTGACCAAGGGGTATGTTCTGCCTCTGAATACCATGTAGGCAGAGTGCTGTTGTGTTTCCCAGAGGCATCTGGTTGCCTACTATGAGAACAGAATGGTGGATGAGATGGGCCACTGGCCAGATCCAGCAGGTTCTTCTTCACTTTTTCCAGGACATGACTCTCCAGCAATTATATGGCTTTCTTCAGCTCAATGAGCTATTACTGAACCTTGTCAGCCTCCACCATTCTTGTTCTGAGCCCATCCCCATGAAATGCACATATTTTTAAAGATAAAATATGGTGGCTATATTTTTGAACTCAATTCTGTGCAGGAAAACTTGGCGTTGAATCCACCCTAAAAGTAAGGTTCCCAAGGGCAATACCTTTATTGGGTCAACCAAATTTTCACAAAATAGTGTACCAGCTTGCTTTCTTATCTCACAAAGGCTTGCATTGTGACCATAGTTTTGGTCACAAATATGTATTTTGGAGTCTTTCTTATGAGCCAACATGATTACCATTATTTTTCTATGACCCTTGGTGTAGTTTCATATTGACTGAAATGAAAAGCATCTCACAGGCTCAAACTAGGCTGACTTTTCAGTCTCCCCCAAGAGGTATCTGAGTATTTCATGACAAGCCCACATCAATGGAGAGCCAATATTAGTAGTGTAATGTTGACACGTTGGTGATTGCATGATTACCAACATCTGTGGATGGCCATTTCATAAGTTTCACATTCAATCTAAACTATAACCAAATAGAAATGTTGGATTGTATGACTGAACTTCAAACTTAGATGAAAGAGATCTGGGAAATCTAATATGCAAAATGCGCTATTTATACATAGTGAACTTGTCAGTCTGGCATTTCCTGAAGAAGTTACTGATCCAATTCAATCCTGAGAAATTGTAAGAGTGTTGTATGGTTCTTCTTCCATTTAATTATATTTGATCCATAACGGAACAGTTTGAGGAACTGGCTGGTTTTCTTCTTTGTCTATATACAAACAATTCTAGGGGATTTTGCACATCTGGCTGCACTGGGCTTGCTAAAGGCAACAACAGGTTGAAAAGGACAAATGTATTCAGTTCCATTTACTCATTTATATTTGTTAGGTGGGTTTCAGCTGTTCATTAATGGATTTACTGCTAATGTTGTTAGTCTTCTATCATAAACACTTGCATGGGTTTCACAAAGTCAGATAGCTACATAATAAATTTTAAAAGATCCATAATGCTTTCCTTTCTATACAATGAATACTTCTGTCTAAATAGGGCTTTGATTATTTTACTTTATTTTCCCCAAACAACAGCTCTGTACTGATATCACCAAATATATGTACTGATCCAGACAATAATGATAAGTAATTATCTCATTTGCAAATCAATGCACACATAAGTACAGCAAATAATCTATATTCCCCAGTTAGAAACATCTGAAAGATGATAATATCCTCTTGACTCTGAAAATAAACCCAATCAGCTATAGTGGTAAGGGCATATTACTCTGGCTTTGATAAAGTGCTTTCCACTGAACGAAAACTATGATAACCTCCTAGATCCGGAAAAATGTTAAAATGTGATTATGCGAGAATTCTTCATTCTTGTACTTTAGTTTCTGGCTCTAGAGTTCAAACCTGAAAAGAATTTTCAAAGACAGATGACTAGATTGAAATGTTGATGTGTGATCATAAGTTTCCCTGAAGCCTGCTTATTCATCTCAATAGGGAGAAGATCACCAAGGGAAGCTCTAATTGGTCCAGGGGCATTTTTATTAACTACAGATTATTACTTCCTAATGGTAAAAAATAAAATAAAATAAAATAATCAGTTTGCCTTGTTGGACATATAGAAAGCTAAAGCCTGGGTAGGAGCATTATATTTCTATATTTACTCATTCTATCTATTGACAATTAAGGGAAGATGTGCCATTACTTCAATAAACTGAACAATAATAAGAAAAAAATCTGCAACTTGGTGATTATGCACTTTGACACTGAGCCAAGGTCTTCATTACTGCAGATCAAGACAGTGCCCAAAGCAAGAAAGAAAGGAAATGAGACAGGCCAGACACAATTATGCCCACCTGAAAAGAAGTAGGGTAATTATAAGTCTACCAGTGTACATTATCCTACACATTCCACCCGACTTTGAGCACTGGATGTGAGCCAAATGCAGAGCACCATCAACCGTGCTGTGTCTTTGTAGATTCAGAAGATTTTACCACCTGGCTTTGGATCACTGCTTGATTGGGGACATGATAGTTAGCCTTAGATCTGGAATATGAAGGAACTAATGGGTGAGATCCAACATAGTGTGCCTAGGCATCCATTTGTGCAATGTGTCTCCTCCTTCCTTCTCTTCCCCCTTCAGCCCCCCATGCACTCTGGAACAGGTTTGGGAAGCACCTGTGCAGACTGGAATGGGGAGAAAAGAAACTGGAAATCCCATTGTGCAAGTGGGCAGGCATCATTGAATATCATGCCAGGTATCTTTTAATGCAGTTGCATTTTCCAACACTGCCTTCCATTATGGATTTGATTGCATTAAAAGTATATTCAAGTTTGGTGACATTTAAACTAAAGTAATCTGGAAGAACCTAAAGTTCTTTCCACAAAATGTGACTGTGTAAAGTGGGCTTACATAACTAGAATTTGCAAAGTTCAATGTAAACTACAATATATTGTTATAAGCATCCAAAATCATTGGTTATGTGAAGCTGTTTATATCAAGTAGTGACTTTGAATTAACAGCCCAAACTGCTGTCTGCCTGTGCTTTGATTGTGCAAAATAAGTCCTCGTAGAGTATGGTACTATACTGTCACTTCTAATTTATTAAATTTTACTCTTTGGTCAGTTGAAAAAAGTGGTGAGCTTCCATTATAGTATGTACCATGTTATCCATTTTTTCATTTTTATTTTTAAAAAAAATTACAATAAATTTGCTTTCTTCTGAATATTCAGATGCTTCAAAAGGTACCCAAAGGATGCAATTAGACCCTAGGGATCTTCACCAAAATGTGCATATATCATATTCAGCATAGACTTTCCATCATCTACATAATTTATGTTTTTCTGCATAATTCCCCCTTTTAATGTTTTATATGTGCGAGAGAGATAATGTAGAAGCCAGCTTCCTACCACCAAAAATACAGAAATAACGTAAATCATTATTCTTATTTCGCCCAATCTGCTTGTGATATACTATTGGAGGGGTGCCCCTTGAGGGATCCTTTCATATGCACCAAACTTCAAGGCATGAGGGGGGAAATGTAGAAGGTTCAGGAACCCTTCAGAAATTAAACAGAACCTTGTCCATTCTCACATTCATTTGGGTATTCACTAAAGTCTCTGATGAATAAAGTTAAAATGCTGCAGCTTTTAAACTGTTTATAATCCCCTTTTTGGTTTGAAATAAACAAAATAATGTTAAAATCCTGTGGTTTTTTAAAGCTTGCAGTGGAAGTAGCTTAAATACAACTTTTTTCTTTCATTGTTAAAAACAGAAGAGATTAATTACTGGAAGTTTGGTTGTACTTTATCATTATTATTATTACTTTATTTGTGGGCAGGCAGTTTCTTAGGTTGGAGATTATATTACGTGGTAATATAATATTGCATGCAATTGTGTCCCCTCTTGGATCCCAATGCACGGAACCTCATGCACAGTTAACAGACTGTGTAGTGTCACACTGTGATGTTTGGTAATCTCCCACAGCTTTGACAGCACCACTTACTTGTGGCAGGATAGGTGGGACTGAAGCAAATGACAAGTCTAGATCCTAGATTTAAGAGTTGATCTACGCATTTTGATAAACCATTTGGCATCAGTTTCCAGGCATTGTAGAATTTGGGGCTGCAGGCATTTCATGTGCAAATGCTTCTCTAGATAATAGCAGTCATTCCACCTATAGAAAGCTGCAGAAATAAACACATTTTTCTATGCAGTTTTAACTAATGTACACATTTTGCAAGCTATTTCTGCTAATCTAATGCATTTTTGTATGTTATTTTCACACATACTGCTGTTTTTGCGTATTTCCCCTCAATATAAAGATTTTTGTTTGGTTGGAGAACTGCAACATGAATTTCAATGGATAGCTGTGCTTCAGTTCATGTATTGTTTCTGTTTGGCTTTGCATTTGTTTCCAGATTTGGTTCAAAGTGCTGATATTGACCTTTAAAGCCTCAAAGACCACCTTCTCCCACATGAATCTGACTGTTTCTTAACAGAGGCATCAGAAGCCCTGATCTCTGTCATGTCCATATGTCTTGTTAGACAGAAAGGCAAAAGAGTCAGGCTTTCTTGGTGGTGCCACAACTATGGAACGGCACCCTTCTGGTAGAGAATCGCCAGCTGTCCTTTGCCATAAGGTAGATAACCCTATGCCATGATGGCTATGCTTAACAAGGGCCTTATCTGCTTTGTTTACTTATTTATTTATTTACTGTTATTTTGTATTACAAGGTAAGTTTTGTACATTTATGCAATTCCTCATAATATATCACATTTACACAATTTTCCATATAAATTATATACATAACCTTATACATATACTTAGTCATGTACATATACATTGTATATTCTTCACTTCCCAGTTTTGTTTTCCTTATATACCACCCTCCCCCTTAACCCTGTGACTTTCCTCCACCCGACTGTGACTTCCTTATTGATTTTATATTACCTTCATATTGAGATTATTTTCCCATGTCATAATTTTATATTTTCCTATTGTATTTTGATTTATTTTAACTTTCTGAACTCAGTCTATACATATCAATAAATTTTTATTAATACCTCTTTTATTCATATATTCGTCAACACGTCTCCATTCTTGCTTGAGATTTTGATTGGATTGCATTCTGATTTATGCCGTCATTCTAGCTAATTCTATTATTTCGAATTTATTTTGCCATTTTTCTAAAGTTGGGACCGGTTCTGATTTCCAATTTTTTTGCAATTAATAGCCTTGCGGCTACTGTTGCATATAAAAATACTTTTTTATATATCTCTGGGTACATCCTTGATTACAATTCCTAAAACAAACACTTCTGGTTTCTTATTGATTGTTTTCTTAAACATTCCTTTTAATTCTTCATGTATAATTTCCCCCCAAAAATTAATTTTATTGCAACCCCACCAGACATGATAAAGAGTCCCTTCGGCTATTTTACATCTCCAGCACAAATTTGATGTTGACTTATATATTTTTGCCAGTTTTACAGGTGTTAAATACCACCTGTAGAACATTTTCATAATATTTTCTTTTGATGGTAATGCACGCAGTGAAATTAATATCTGTCCTCCAGAGTTTTTCCCACTGATCCTCTGTAATTGCGTATCCGAAATCTTGTCCCCATTTGATCATTACCTCTTTACCTGTTTGTCCTTGAGTTCCCATTTGAGTAAAAAATTATAAATTATTGATATATTTTTAATTGAATTATTCAGAAATTCTGACTGGAATTTAGATTCTTCTTTTTGGAAACCTATTTTATTATCTTGGTTAAATTTGTTATTTAATTGATGTTACTGTAGCCAGGTAGTGCAAAACTGTGCCAATTCATTATACGGTTTCAGCTGTAATTTACCAGTACCTTGTTCTTCCCTTAAAAGTTGTTTATATGTTACTCCAGTTTTTCCAGACTTTTTCTTTATAACTGAGATCATTTCTAACGGTGCTGCCCACCAGGGTATTTTTGGTTCTAGTAACCTATGATATTTTCTCCATATTTTAATTAAGGATTTAACAAGGGCCTTCTCTGTAGTGGCTCCCTGTTTGTGGAATGCTCTCCCTAGGGAGGATCGCCTGGCACCTTCATTATATATATTTTAGGTGCCAGGTGAAAACATTTGTCTTCAACCAGGTCTTTTGCTGATTAATATTCTACAGCCTTTTATATGTGTTTGTGGGAAGTGGAGGCTTATTTTTTTGCTATTCATTTTAATTATTTACTTGTTTTATCCTGTATTTTATTCTGAGAACCACCCTGAAATCTTATGATGAAGAGCTATCTACAGTGGTACCTCAGGCTAAGAACTTAATTTGTTCTTAACCTGAAACTGTTCTTAACCTGAGGTACTACTTTAGCTAATGGGGCCTCCCACTACCGCCGTGCCACCACTGCTGCACTATTTCTGTTCTCATCCTGAAGCAAAGTTCTTAACCCGAGGTACTATTTCTGGGTTAGCGGAGTCTGTAACCTAAAGCGTCTGTAACCCGAGGTACCACTGTATCTGTCTATCATCTATCTATCATCTATCATCTATCTCTATCTATCTATCAAATCATCCTCATCAAACCAATGTCATCTAACCTCTCCACAAACTTTTTGCAAACAGATCAGAACAAATGCTCAATAAACAGGTCATTAGCATGTGACCAAAGTATACTTTGGATGCAGGAGGTAAACAACTGTGGAAGTTACTACAACCACCACACTCTGCTGGTTTCTCTGAGGCTTCTGCTTCACAATTGTTGGCAATGCAATGGTGAGCTACATCCTATCATTTGTCCAACCCATCAGAACAATCTGTGTGTTTGTTGGTAAATCGTGTCCTCCTCCCAGAGAGTACGCGTTGCGGTGAAATCCTCAAAACTGACCTCACTGCTGTTGTGGGTGGGAGGAGTTGGATAGCCACAACAACCTGATTGGTGGTCCCTCAGTTGCTGGGGTAAATCTGGCCAATGGGATCGTTTTCCTGCATTAACCAAGGGACCTTTATATACCGCTGCATGTTATATTGAGCTTCCTCTTTTTCGCCTGGTGCATCAGATCACCCGCCCACCCTTCCCATTATAGCCTTGCTATGCAGTTGTGAGTAGTCTGTTTTTGGGACGGGCCTCGTAGGAATTTTCCCATTTGGCTGATTGGCTGTTGCTGTTTGGGTTTCGCCTGCCACGTAGCAAATCTTTTACAACTTTGTAAGGTTTGGCAGTTAGGCATTGGTTCAAGGTGGAGTGGAGGGGAGGTTGTCACACCTGCCCCTCCCATGCGCAAAGGGTATTCTGTTAAAGGAATCCAGGGGCTCGCCGTGTTTTTGTCCAATCCCCTTCCAGGGGTTAGGGCCATGCCAGAGCCCCTGGGAGCATTTGGGGGTGAGCTTGGGTCTGAACCTGGTCCAATGCTCCCCTAGGATGTTTTCCCTTACTGACACCTGCCGGAGTCCAGGGGTCAGTGCTGCCCTGCTGAGGTGCAGCTAGTCGGGAACCAATGCCTAAGCAAACCACTTATGATCTGTAATCAATAAAGTTGTGGCCAAAATTATGCCAATAACCTTAAACTAAATTTGGTGTCAATTGTGTCTTTATTTATTGAGGGAGGTCTTGGGGTCTTAACACACAACATAACACTAATCTCTAACAAACTAGACATTCCCAAGCAATCACAGGCGTGAATATATTAAACACCTTGCAGGGTTAGCCCTAGGATACTGGACTTTTAACTTTCTCATGTGAACAAGAGGCTTGCATTCAGTGATAATGTTAATTGGATGGATAATTATCCAACTGGTTTTTTTAAAAAAATGAATTGAAGGCAAGGAAACTCATAAGGAAACTGAAATTTTGCCTCTAAGGTGTTATTGAAACTCAGCACAGGTTACCTTTCATCTATTAAGCATCTTCTGTCTATCATCCCACATAATAAGACTACAGGGTCAAAAAATAATGTGCAGCATCTGAATGCCAAAAGCAGAATATGTTAGCATATGCTTTTAGCAATTTTGGTTGTAAATGATCCTTGTTGTATCTTCTACGCAGATGCTTTTAAAACATATGTCAATGGGCTTTTACGGCATGAGATTCTGTTCTGATTAATTAATCATTCACTTTTTTCAACTTCAAATGAACTTTCTAATGAAAAGTATTCATTATTTCTTCTGCTGTTTGTTTATAATGCATCTGTATGCTGCACGGTTTGAGCATATTAATTATAATAAATAAAAAATAAGGAAAGCAGCAGGTGTTCTTCGATGCAGTCTAAAAAGAATTTTATTTTTGTAAGTTTTTTCCCAGAGTTGTTTTGTTCCTGCTGTTACGTACTATAAGTTTTGCGATATAAATATTTTTTAAGGGAATACATGCATAAAACATAACTAATATATTATAATTGGTGGTTGTACAAAATTGCACCCTGACTGACCTTTGAACACAGAAATGAATATATGCTGCACAGAAGTCTGTTCCCAAAGTTTTATTGCAACGGCGGCTGAAGAAACCATAGCTTCAGCTAAAGCAACCTCTTATAATCTATGAAGTTGCCTCATGCTATCAGATCATTGGCGTACCTAGTATTGTCCAAAGTAGCAACCAATCCCTGCCTTATAAAATATACATTTGCATAGCAACAAATCAATTTTCTATACTCAGATGAAGGGTGGTATAGAAATTTAATTAATAAAACAACAACAACATCTAGCATTATTTCCAAAAGTGGTGACACCAGTTTCCCAAAATCTTACGCAAACAGCAATAGGGGTATAGTGGCAAATTTGGAAGTGACATCCCCCACAATCATACCCCCAAGAAGAGTCCAAACATGTAGGTGATTGTGTTGATCTGTTTTACACAAACAAATACATTACAGAGCCTCACTACACAGCATAAAACCCAATTTATTAGGAGCAGAATGACTGTGGTCTTGGGCATAGTTTCCTGGGAATAAGCTCCATTGAGCTTAATGGTACTTAATTCTGATTGCATAGGTTTCATAAATGTCTTCAGTCAGAGCTGAAATCCAACCTATAGCTAGAAATGCAACCTTGAAAAGAAGTGTTGCTATTTAAACTGCTAGCATGAAGTATGAACCCTGTCACAGAACAGGAATCCAGCACTGTTTGACTTTTTTCACCATTTCCTGTGCCAATCTATCCCAAACAAATGTGAAAGCCTCATTATCTCCACATTCACATTCCAGGCTATCCATGGTGACGAGCCATGATGGCTATGCTCTGCCTCCATGGTCAGAGGCAATAATGATTCTGAATACCAATTGCTGGAAAACCTTCCCCTTGAGCTACAATTCCCAGAATTCCGGGGAAAGAGGGGTTGGCTGCTAAAGCTCTCTGAAAACTGCACATCTGTGTGGGAAATAGGACTCCCCTCGCAACTTTCAGCACCCCCAAACTACAGCTCATAGGATGTCTTGGGGAAAGCCATGACTGTTTTAAATTGTGTTATATTGCTTTAAATATATATATTTATTTTCTATAATTGTGTAATTGTTGCATTTTATATATTTTAAGAGAGAGGGGGTGAGGCCTGGGTTTCTCTTTTTTCCGAATTTAATTTTAGCTGTCCATATTTCTGCAGCAAAATATGGCAATTCTCATGAAAATTCACCAGCATTTCAGTGCAAATCTCTCTTTGAAAACATATTTTGTATGCAGTTTTGTCTAATGTATATACTTCTGCAAGCAATTTCCTCCAGCATACATATTGTATGTTATTTTCAGTGTGGTATGTTCATTTTTATACATGGTTTCCTCTTATATATGCATTTTTGTACATACTGTTTGGTGGGATAATAGCATTGCAAAATTCAGATAAGTATGAATTCAGGAGGTTGGCTATGTTTTGGTTTCCATAAAGTTTTGGCAAGTGTGTGTTTGATCGATTTGCCTCTGTTGCTATTTCTATTTTCTTTACAAATTTATATGCTGCACTTTCATTAACAAAAAAATAACAAGGTGGGATACCACTCCCCTCAATCCCTGGGATGTATGCTACCACCATGTAAACAGGGTCATGTTTCTCCCCCATCTCTGCCCAGGAGCAAACAAACTGAGCAGCAAATTGGCATGGAAGCTGTGCCTGTTGCAATCACAGTGTTCTTAAGAAGCGGAACTTGTCATGAAGGAAAAGGTAGCCACAAGGTTTCAAACTATAGCTAACTATTAATCTCTCACTGATTAGAGTATACATTGCACAGATCTGATGCACTGATACAGTGAATAAATCCATGATCGATAATGGGCTTCTTGTTAAACAACCCCTTCCTCACTTTTGCTGCTGAGTCCCCTCCTTTTCTTTTTCTTAGCTACCTAATTGCATCTCAGATAAAGTCCATTAAAGCAAAGTCTATTCTATATCCTGTCATTTATATTCCCTTGCAAAGCTGATTGCACCAATCATGTGTACCCCTCCCAGTCTTGCTTTCCCTCTTTTTCTCATAGAAAGGCTCGTTCCCTGTTTGTCTGTGGAACATTAGGCGGTTGCTTCATTTATTGCAATCTAAGAATGCATTATTACATTTCTCCATCTGAAATGTGATCTTAAATAACAGCTTGTACAATAATTAAATGTAACTGTGAGAACATTGTTAAAGCCAATGACCCAGCGCATTAGCAGTTTAAACACATTTTAAGCTAAGTGGATTATGGGGAAAGTAATTCAGGAGATGTTAAATAAGCACAAGCAATGTCTATAAGTGTCCAGGAGCAATAAAGTCACTGCTTTCAGTAGCTGCAGTGGTGGGGTCTGTTGTCATGTGAGGTATCTGGTGTTAGGGCTGAAATCATGGCAGCTTGGCTTCAGTCATAAAGCTCAATGGCTGCCTTTGGGCAAGACATTATCTCTTTGCATGTTGTACCTCACAGGGTTGTTGCAAAAGCTTGAAGTATATGCATGAAATAAAAGGTGTTACAGAGAACACTCATTCTGAGGACAACAGCTTTCCTGATTCGCCCATAGTTGTGTCCCTGTTACTAAAGTTTATGTCGCCTGTCTTGGTGCAGTAAACTGGCAAGCATTGAAACCACCAGTAGAGAGTGAGATGAATATGAAGCATTAGCATGGATCCCTTGGCAACAGGGATGCATTCCCTTATTTCCAACATACGTACCTCAACACCACCACACAGCATTCTGGAAAAGATAGCTAAAAACAGAAACTCAACAAGGGTGTGCCTATGAGAGACAGAGAAGGTTGGTACAGTTGGATCAGCCCCAGTCAGGATTCCTTTAAATAAATTGGAAAGTTCTGTTTTGTGTTAGGTAAGTGTGAGTCTTGTGTTTTTCCCCACAGTAGTATGTTCCTGTCTCCCATGTCCTCACAGGGAATTTGTCTTCTATATCTCTAAAAGCATAATACTTACAGAGGACACCAAGAATTGCTGTAGCTACTCACAATACCTTTTTGTTCTTCAGCAGAGGTACATGAAGGCCGCATGTGCAGTGTGGAAGATACAACGGGAACTTGTTGTGGAAGTTGCAGCACATTTCTATTGGCTTTTTGTAATGTGCTTGCATAGGTAGAGATATGTGGGGGTTCTGGGAATTTTGCCAGATGCAAGCTTCTCAGGGTCACATTAAACCTATTTGGACATTCAGACTCCTCACATATAAGTCAACACATGATAATTTGGGGGAAGCTGACAAACCCTGCCCTCTCAGTCACATCACAGTTTAAAGTCCTCCACTACTCACAAAGGCACCCACCCTATTATTGTGCAGTGAAATAATACATTCCACAAATATCCTACTCAGCACAATGTAACACAACATTTGTGATGGGCCAATGGCCGTAATAATATCTATCTATCTATCTATCTATCTATCTATCTATCTATCTATCTATCACAACATTGTTCAACCAAACATCAGGAGGTCCCCAAATCCTGAATGAATAGGTATGTCTTAAGTGGAAGATGAACTGAACTACACATGATGCCTGACACACCTCCATTGGCAGCGAGTTTCACAAACAGGCTTTTACAGCTATTCTGGGTCTATTGAGCCCAGCCAATGGTGGCACCACAAGAAGGGCTCCCTCCACAGGTCTTAATAACCAGGTTGGAGCATCCCAGGAGAGGCAATCCTTCAAACGTTCAGGTCCCAAGCCATTAAGGGGTGACTTTAAAAATGGGGCTATATCCAGCCAAAGTTAAGGCACTGATGCCCCCACGATGGTAGGAAGTCAAGTATAAATGTCTCCAACTGAAATCAATCTGTCTCAATTTGATTAGAGGGTGACCTCAACATACCTTAAAAACAGTGCCCTTCAGCTCTCTATATTGGACAAACAGTCCAAACCCTACGCCAAAGGATAAATGGACATAAATCTGATATCAGGAATCACAAGACAGAGAAACCAGTAGGAGAACACTTCAGTCTCCCAGGACATTCTATAAAGGATCTCAAAGTAGCTGTCTTAATATAAAGGAATTTCAGAAATAGACTGGAAAGAGAAGTGGCTGAATTGCAACTAATCACCAAACTTAAAACCATGGAGAAACCTGGTCTGAACAAAGACATTGGATTCTTATCTCATTATACATGACAAAGCTATCTTTAGCCATCTCACCCCTTGCCTTTCCCTATAAGACCCTGTAAAAATTGCAGCCGTTAACAGTCGTCCACAGGTTTTCCACACCTATCAGCTGATCACCCATTCCCACCAGCCTTCTGAGTAATACCCCTCCCCACTCCCTCACTATATTTAAGGGTCTGGTGACTTCCGTTTCCGTGTATCTGAAGAAGTGTGCATGCACATGAAAGCTCATACCAAGAACAAACTTAGTTGGTCTCTAAGGTGCTACTGGAAGGAATTTTTTATTTTATTTTGTTTTGACTATGGCAGACCAACATGGCTACCTACCTGTAACTTAAAAAATGTAATGTGCATATCATACCTAAGGATTCAAGTTATTGAGGAGAGCAGCATCAATGAGCTCTGGTCCATTTGTTGCCTGAGCCTTTACCCTTAGCAGCAAAGTTGAATATTCTAGCTGGAACTACAAATATAGAGTTGTCGCAAGAACAGCCACTGCAACTGGCAGAACAAATAATGATTATATTTGGAACATTCATAAGCTTCTTATTCATTTCATCCATTTGCCTTTAAAAATGAAGTTTGATTCTGAACACATTCCATGTTCATTTTCTCTCACTGATTGGTGATCATATTTGCTCACTTGGCAAGCATATCTAGATGGGGGGGGGGAGAATGTGTGTGTGTGTGTGTGAGAGAGAGAGAGAGAGAGAGAGAGAGAGAGAGAGAGAGAGAGAGAGAGATTGGCAGTCCTTAGAAACACAACTACCAGGGATCACTGCCAAAATGGACTCTTGCTAGCTCAACCAACACTACTGGTAAGTAATAAAAATCCTGGAAACTTGGCTGTTTTAATATTAACAGCATTCAATGGTCCAAAGCAAACCAATCAACCAACAAACCCCCAGCATTCTGATTGGAAATCAAATTGCAACGGCATTTGCTCGTTTCTCATATGCACCATGCTGAGTTATTCCAATGAATGGCATTAAAAAGCAAACAAAACGTTTGCTATCCTTCCACACTTTGGTGAATAGAGTTCAGCACACAGATGTTTATTATGCCCAAGAAGTCCTCTACTTGGCATTCTCTGAAACAGTATCTTGAGCCAGCTGTAATAAATGATGGTGGGTAGGTGGGTTGAAGAGACTCTTGTAATTGATAATTTAGTGCTAAAGAGGAAAAAAATTATCACAGGTGGTGATGGCAGATGTGACAGCCCAGGATACTTGGCAAAATAGGATGCATATTTGATTACTAAGACGCAGAGTCTGATATGGAGCTGACCATTGAACATCTCTTCTCCTCCTTTTTGTCTTTTGCATAGTAATAAGATACCGACCTTTATTTATTTATTTTATGCATTCAGTTAAACTCTTCACTCAACTCACTCACTCACTCACTCACTCACTCTTTCTGTTAAATCATTGTTAATGTCTGCTGCATGGAATAAAGTGACTGCAGAATCATTCCAATGCAAGAATGCCAGGAATTAAATGCTTTAATATACCAGTATTGTCAGATCCCAAAATGAACATAGTACTACATGACAGACAGTCACCACAGACACACTATTTGGCATAAGATGTGGATTTCCAAAATATTATTATTATGAAGCACATATTAATTATTTCTATGGATTTTTCTCCCTCTTTTTTGTCTTTCCAAGTACTTTAAAATAGCTGTCAAAAGCTCCCCACAGAGGTGCAGCTGGCATCTTCACTGCACAGTTTCTTTTGTATGCTGAATATTTGCCATTTTACCCTGACCTTTGACACTTGAGATGTGTATTTTTAGGGCTCACCCTATTCTTGTAGTTGCAATTTGTTTTAAACTGCTTTCAATGTTGTATTTAAATTTTTTGTGTCCCGCCCTGGGGACTTAAGAGTGAAGGGAGAGTTAATGTTGATGATGGTGATGGTGGTAACTTTTGGAAACTGTGAGATAGCAGCTTCTCCCGGGACATGACGGGAACCATCAACAGTTGCAAGAATAAAGGATACAACACCACATATGGATGGGAAAACATTATGAGGGAAATTGTTAAATGCAGGAAAGAATAAGGATTACAGCTAAAATTCCTCACTTGAAACTTTATGAATTACCTATTATACCAACAGAAATTGAAACCACAAGATTGTAGCTGTTATATAAGGGATTATTATATCTGAATGGAATGGAATGGAAATTATTAAAATGTAGAAGAATGAACTCCTCAACTCTAGCATGTGAGGGGGGCAGTTTAATTAAATTGTATAATTTGACATTTGAATAATTGGCATTTATAATTGTATTAATTGGATAAAATTGGTATTGTTATAATGAGGCTGTTATTGGAATGATATTGAAAAATCAATTTAAAATATATATTTAAAAACAAACAAACAATTGAAGTGTGTGCAAGCACAGTTTGTATTGTTAGGCTGGTTTCCTGTAATGATTACACTATAAATTACGCATCTTTTGATTATCCAGAAGCTTGATAATCCAGCATGGCCAATGATGGACCTTTTTGGATGGTATTCTTGACTCTTGTAGTTGTGAGAACAAATACAAAAACCAATCAGTTAGGTAAAAATGTATAGAGCAAGGTAAACATCACCTCCAAAGGTGTAGGCTGAAGATTTTGATTTGGTGCACAAAGAAAGAAAAATATCTATGCTCTTGGTTGTGCTTGAATTTCCTCAAAACAGAAATAATCAGGAGATCTCACAAAAAGCACTCATGAAACGGGAGAAATATGGGTCTTTGTCTAAAGAGATACTTCCCCTCTTTGCTCAAAAACCCTTTCATTTTATAGATGGAGCTTCAATCCATCTTTTTTTTATCCATCGCCACTCTAATCAGCTTCAGTCAAAATCCGCTTATCAACCTCTCATTCCAATGACTCTTCCAGACACTGGGAAAGCAGAGGAGCACAACTCTCCAAGCCAAATGAGATTAGCAAAACAAAATCCCTGCTGCTCTTCTCAGTGACAATGGCCCTTTATAGCAACAGTAAACATGAACTCCTGCCTTGTATGTGACCCCCCCCCCCAGCAGTGTTAAAGCCAACCTATAAAATCACATGCAGCCTTGGGTTAGAAAACGATGTTCTGCCTTCTATATTAATTCCATGCAACTTTTCCTTCCAGTGACAATAGCATATAATACATAATGGTTTTTTTTTGGGGGGGGGGATAAGCAGTCACACACAGGCTTCTGCAGTGAACACCTACACAACACTTCCCTTGAACCATGCATAAGTAGCTGGAGAAGAGAGTACAGTGGGAAAAAGTGGGTAGGGGTTAGTTCAGTAGCCTTTATTCTTCACCCACCACTGACTGCCATGTCTCTCTTCAAAAGTGCATCCTCATGCCACTTTTCAGCTTTTCACTGGACACCTGAGTTCCCAGACCCACCTCATCCGCTCAATCTCTAGGTTAACACTATTTGACCTGTTACCTTTCCCACTAATTTCAAGCAAAGCTTGTAAGCATCAACTAGAGAACACGTGAATGTTCAATAGCTGCAGGGCAATTCCCCCCTCTGGGTTGCATTTATAGTATTCATGCAAATCTTTTGCTTCCAACTTCATCAGAAGATAAGCATTTTTGCAATGGGAAAAGGGTGCCATTTTTTTATAAAAAAAAACAATTTCACACTAATAAATATTTACTGAGAGCTAAGCGGGTGCACCACAAATAGGAAACAATCACATTTGCGATTTGATTTGCTGAGAAAGGACACAAAATTATACAGCAAGCAGATTGATGCTTGGGTTGGTGCCATAAGGTACAAGGTTAAATAATAAGTGCTCGGAAACAGAAAAAAGGATAGGATAGGCAGTAGAAGCAAGTGACCAGTATGTATATAAGGAAACACATTTTCACTTCCGTTCCTGAAAAGAATTAGCAGTGTAGCCTTTATGCTATGAAATTTGCTATTATGTAATGTACTTGCTTTCAATAATTTAAGTCACCTTTCCTTTGGAAAATTATGGGTACCAACCCAATAGAGTACCAACCCACTTGTGCAACAGAGTTCTAGTCATGAGGGCAAGACTTCCCTTTCTCCCCTCTCCCTGCCCTGCAACACCCCCACCCGCATGCTCCCAAAATCTGAGGTGGTGAGGAATGTTGGGATATCATTGACCATGGCTGAGAATCTCAGGAAGAGAAGTGAAATGCTTCAGAAGCAAGCTGTTTATTTACATACTTCAATTGTACCCCACCTTTCTTTGAAGGAACTCAATGAGGCACACAGGGTTCTTTCCCTCCCTGTTTTATCCTGACAACACCCTTGTGAGGCAGGTTAGGTTGTGATAGTGTTGGGCCCAAGGTCACCGAGTGACCTTCATGGCTAAGTGGGGGTGGAACCCTGATCTCTCAGGTCCTAGCCCAACACTAACCACAACACCACAGTAGCTCTGATCTGACACAAGAACATGCACTTGAGAGAGACAAAGAGACAACCTAGAGTTGATGCCCAGCTCCCTACAGAGTACCACAGTAGGACTAGGCATAGCTTAATTGCATCATTTACTTCTGCACGTAAGTGAAGCTAGGAAGCTTTATTAGAGGTAGCTGAGAATCTGGAGCACTGCTTGGTTGTAACACAGGTCATAATCTGCACTTCTTCTGTATCTTGGGTGCTTTGTAGAGGTAGAATTTGGACCGCAAGGCAACCTATCTCCTTAAGTATACATTCTTGGGCACAATGGCTGGATTGGGTTTGTTTTAGTGAGCAAGTTAAACAACAGCAACGTTGCTCTGCTATATATATCTACATTTCTTTCTTTCTTTTGTCCATGATGGCTTGTGAAGAGTGTGAGCACTGGGGTTTGCTCTGTTGTTCTTTTCTGTGTCAGTCTGACTTAACAGCTACCTTTCCTGCCTTAGGCTGCAATTCTCGGTGCGCTTGTCATGAAATCAGTGGAATTAGTATCGGATAAAAACGGTTAGGATTGGTGTCCATGTACATTTCTTCCTTAAGTCCCTGCCTGCCTTCTCAAAAGAGGTTCATTCTTAGGCATTGTCTATCAAATCAGTCTACAAGACAGGTGTTCCCATTTAGATTTATTTATTTATTTCATAAAATATATAAACCACCTGATTGTAAAACAACAACAACACCTCCAAACCCTCAAACTGGTTTACAACACATTGTAGATATTTCCAGGATATTTTAAAGCATATTAACTCCAGTAAACACACATTTAGCCATTATTGTGACACATTCCTTATAGAAAACTATGCCATAAAATAACTTGCAATATTCAGAGCAATGGATTGTGATGGTGCAGCAGCACCAAGTCATGTGGCATCTCCAGCACAATCAGTTTGGACTAGGTTGTGCATTGCCACAGCTTTAAGTGCACCACAACCTAAGTACTCAGCCTCACTACTCATTTGCCAGCACTGCGGCTCATAGGATCAGTCCATTAGCTTACCTAGGAAAACAATCAGTCTGTATGCTTCTAACTCTTGTTCTCCATGTATTTCATCGTATACCTTCTACAACCATTCACAAACAAGGTTTAGAATATGTATTTTAGCAGGCTACCAAGAACTGGCATTTTAACACTGCGTTACGTATCACGAATAGCCACTACAGCAACTTCATACTTCCCCTTTCCAGGCATGTTTTAGATGGCTTACAAGCATAATTAAAAGAAGACGAAGAAAGCATGAGAAAGGCCAGCTCAGCTCAAATAATACAAAGACAATGAACAGACGGAGCGAGCATGGGGAGGTACCGGGAGAACAACAAATATCTGTTCCATGTCTACATAAAACTTGTGCCCAATGTTTTGAAAAGGTTAGCAGCCTCTTGTCTTACATCATGCATATTGACCCATTTGAGGAATGTAAAAAAACGTTCTAAAATCGTAAGTAAATTGAGCACTGTTAAATTTGTTCATGGAATATACACCCGTATCAGATAAAATGGTGTGCATTTCCTTTAGGCTTAGAAGTCTCCCTTTCACATCTTTCTTCTATTTTGCTCTTCTACCCATTCTGAAACATTCCTGGAGAAACACTTCTTTTTTAGGCTTTTTACAAATTCATGTAGCACTTGCAGGCATTCTGGCAGATTTGTTGAAGCTTGTACATTCTGGAATTTGCAGCGGTACAATATGCCCAACACAAATAGCTTTAGCCCAGAGTATTACAGCTATTTTGCAGGTGGGATGCCAAGATTACTCAGATCTCATCCTGCAACATTTATGGCTTGGCTGACTCCTCCTGCAGCAGAATTAAAATGTCTCCCTCTAATTGTTAGCATCCCTTCTCTCTATATCAGTTTAAATATTCTAAAGATCATGCAAAATTTGCAAGACCCTTGCTTTCAGTGAGCAGAGTTGTACATTCTGCCAAGCCATCTCTTGTATGTGCATTCATCAGGAGTGGCACAGGCTGAGAGGATGTCACGGGAAATCTAATTTTGGAAGCAGAAGATGCCTGGAAGTCATTGCTTCTGGCTTACCTCCAGAAACCCACTAAAAATCAGGATTGGTAAAGTTCACACCATGAAAACTGAGATGGGCTGTGAAATGTAAAGAAAACATGGGAAGTATTACATCTGCTGGGAGGGAATTTCATTAATGTTTCAGGGAGCTAGTGCTGTTGGGAACCATTTCCACCCCATAAAAACCATGCGCATGTGAGACTTGCTCATCCAGCATGTTCCTTCTAAAGCGGGAGTTGTCTCTATGTATTTGTGTGTCCATGTGTGATTTTTGGTATGCTGAGGCAGAAACGTGTTGATGGTATTCTGCAGTGTGGCTGGCCTTGAATATTTTCCAAGCCTTTGCTTCTGTTGCTCTGCAAGGAATATGGAAAATATTTTTTTAACTGGAAGTAAATGGGATGAGCCGCCTAGGCGGTCCCATTCAAAATTTAAATACAATAATGGAATCTCTGAAGTGTCTTCTTTAGAGGCTCTTGCATGCCAGCTCTGATTTCACATATCTGGGTTAAAATAGGAAAGTAGTTGGAATCCCCTTTGCCATGAGTCACCTAATGGCCACATTATTCATTTTAGAGAGTTGGCTTTCCATTATGGCACCAATTGGTCAATTAATTCTCAGCCAGACACCAGAAATTAAATTAAATTAAATTAAATATAAACAATACTCTCCATCAAAATCTGAAACCAGGAATAATCTCTATCAAAGATTGTGTATTGCATTTTTCCCCTTTTGGGTCTTCTATAACCTTCATTTCCCCAATAAGCACTCTTTTCCAATTTAATAATCTTACATCATAGTCCAATAAAAATCTTCAAATGTTCAATGCTTCTTGGGGCAAAAATAGACCTACCAGTATATTACCTAACCTAAAAATGTATTTACTTAATATTTCTAAAACAATCTAGATCACAATCCTTACAGCAGGTATCCCCAAACTCAGCCCTCCAGCTGTTTTGGGACTACAATTCCCATAATCCCTGACCAGTGGTCCTGTTAGCTAGAGATGATGGGAGTTGTAGTACCAAAACAGCTGGAGGGCCGAGTTTGGGGGTGCCTGCCTTACAGCAAGGGGGGGACCTGTGGCCCTCCAAACCTTGCTGAACTACAGTTTTTCTTAGCCTGAGCCAACATGGCCAATGATCAGGAATGATGGGATCTGTAGTTCTGCGAAATCTGCAGGACCACACCTTAGCCACCTCTGCCTTACAATAACCTTGTAAGCTTCACCATGCTAGCTGCAAGGTTGGAAATTTCTTCACACAGGAAAAGACAACATATGCCAGACATTAACCAATGGCATAAATACCTCTGTAAATTAGCTTTGATGGACAAGCTCATGAAAGAAATTCATGTCCCCACTGGGCAACTGCATACTGACAATTTCGCTGAGAATTGGTATCCATTCATACCTTATGCTAACCAACACACAACCTGTCAGCATAATGCTAAACCTCATGAGTCATTCTGGCTGGATGTTCTATTCTCATGTAATTTCACACGGCTGCTCCAGAATAACCCCATTTTTCTACCTCCTGGACCTTTATTTCTTCTGTTGTTCTCATTATACCCTTATTATTGCCTTTCTTCTACCATCTCACCCCCGCTGGTTTTTAATTGATTGTCCCTTATTATTATGAATATTCTTAAGAAAATTAATTTTAACACTTAAAAAAACCCACAAATTAATCACATACTCTTAATTTGTTACTGTTTCGGTCACAATATCAGAGGGTTTATGGTAGAAAAATTAACTGAAGCCAGATGTTCGTCATATGACTAGCCTTTAAAGATTCTAACCTTGCAGGAAAAGAAATAAAGCAATGAAGACTGTTTAAACCATAATTTTTATTTATGGCATTTGACTCCCATCTTTCCTATCAGGCACTCATGGTAACAGAATCAAGGTCAGTGAGTTGGTACTGACACTTTGTGGAGAGCTGAACATGGATCACAGTCATAGAAACATATACCGAACATATACCACTGGTCCACCTACTGGCAACAGTTCTCCAGGGTTTCTACCACTGAGCTACAGCCCTCCCCCTAGTCCAGATGTGGGGGATGTTTGGACCTTCAGATGTTGCTGAACCACAACTCCCATTAGCTCCAACAAACATGATCAATGGTCAGGGAGTTGAAGCTCCATAACATCCTGAGGGCCAAAGTCTCCCCATACCTGCCCCAGTTCAGTCCTTAACCAGTACACACATATGTCTACATATGGTCCATACCATACAACCTCCACAAATGTTGCTCAGCTCTTCACTCAGTAACATGTCTCTCTCAATGAGATTTTATGTGGCTTGAGCTTAGACTTGATAGATTCAGATCCAGAATGAATCACATGCTCATGGTATGTATTATTCCATTTTCCATCCCAGATGCTGTTGATCTACAACCCCTCATCATCTCCAATCATTGGCTAAGCTGGCTGGGGATGATGTGAGTTACAGTACACTAACATCTGGGAACCCAAGGTTGAAAAATACAGGATTAGGTTACCAATATCAGGAAAGCCAAGACATCATTTGGTGCTCCAAATGATGGTCACTCCAGTGAACGAGGGGTGATTTGCCTAGAGAAGCAAACTTCCCAATTGCATATACACAACAGGCTAGGAAACCATTTGTGCAATCAGGTTTCTCCCAGCCCTATCTAGAGATACCAAGGACTGAACCTGGGACTTTTTGCATGCAAAACATGGGCTCTGCTAATGAGCCACAGTCCTTATTATAGAACATTGGATCAAGCTAATTCTATAATGCAGGCTACTTCAGGGCAACATTGTAAGATCTGCCCTCTTTTTGAAAGTTTTCAGCATCAAGTTTAACACAGAAAAAAATGGTCAAGGATGAAAGAATAATATGGATCCATACTTTCTTTATTTTGTTGTTGTTGTACGGAGCAAGTACATAGGTTTCAGAAGTAGGTGTGCTGCTAATACATTGAGTAAGTAAATGAACCTTTGTCTGCAGGCCAGAAATGTAAATTCAAGGCAAAAGTGGTCAAAACTTATTTATCACCCAATGTTACTCCCCTGTAACTTGTGTGGAGTGCACAAGGTGGTTTCAGACCATTTCTCACTAACCCAGTTGTCCACATCACAGAAACCATTACGGCAACTGACACTAATTGGACCCTGTGTTGGCAGTCTCAGTAGAGAGGTTGAGAATGGGGAATTCCCATTTGATCTCTAACATGTGTTCTTTTGTTAAAGACTTATCACATCCAACTGAATCGATTCCACTGTTAAAAGGAGAAGTGGGAAAGACAACCAAATGTGTAGCATAATAAAAACCAGAGAAAATGGAGGCTTATATTTACACAAAGAGAATAATCTGGCAAAACTAATTTTAATTGAATGGTTGTACAAAAACATATCAAATTTTTATCTCCTTTAAAGCACCTGTCTGCAAATGGTCTGACCTTGTAAAATGCATATCTCATATGGAAGATATTAGGGCAGCTTTACACCTACATTTGGTTTGCATTTTTCTACTTCTTCCCAGTGCTCCCCATCATGTAAAGAGAGGCACATGTACAAAAGAGGAGGGCATATGTCTATTTTAGGAGCATACCAATGAAAAGCAACCATGAATTCAGTTTATTGCACCTTCACTCAATCACACCTCTGCAAAGTGGGCGTCATCAGGAAGAAGTGAAGTCCAGAGTACACAAGCAAGAGCCTTCTTGTTTCTCAAATACTGGAAAGTCCAGCTAGCTAGATATATCATAAGCAGAAGAAATCAAATTCCGGTGAAGGCAATTATTCGACTAATAGGACTCCTTTGCCGTTCTATTGCTATTTCTGAACAGCGGTTAACACAAGTTCCTCTGGGAGTCTTCTTTTTTATATGAGCATGTGTGGATTGCTTCATCCTGCTGTTCATGATACATTTTACAAGACATTACAGAAGAGCGGAAGTGGGTGAAGATTTACAAGTCTATCCTAAAAGATGTTTAGGACTCTACTGTCATTCTGCTCCTAGTAGTTGGTAAACAATTTCATGCTTGTGTGTGTGTGTGTGTGTGTGTGTGTCTGTGTTTGTGTGATTTTACAAACTCTAGGGTAAACATCATCTAAATTGATGAAGTGCTTGCAGCTAAAAATGTTTTTAAACATCTTCTCCAAAGGGCTGCTGGAGCAATAGAAACACAGGCCAACAAACCACAATTTTAAATCATGGCATGTTCTGAACCTGGTAGCCATAGTTTCCCAGTTCAAACAACAAGCAACTGTAGTTAACTAGAGACTTCCTGATTTAACCATGGTTTGTGTGAAGGGAGGAGTAAAGGATTGTGTGCACAGACAAAATGCCCATTCATATATTATATTAAAATGAGATACAAGTATCCAATGCAGCAAATGCACATTATTCCTTTTGCGTGGACAGGCGGAGTCCCCCCAAACCCCAGGCGACCCCCGAGCGGAATAATGACACAAGACAACATGCTATGGGATTAAAATTGGCCACAACTTTATTAAGATTCAGGTGTAGGGAGACCTTGGCTCAGGCATTGGGTGTTTATCCTTCCCAGCCCCCCAGCCGGGGATCTGGGAAACCACAGGGCTATCCAGAATGTGTGGGGATTGGGCTTGTTCTGAAGAATGTATGTTCAAGCGGATAGCCCGCCCCCCGTTTGCCACCACTGGTGGGGGAGAGCAATGACAACCTCTCGGCGTATGGACCGCCCCCACTCCACCCCCCCCACCCCATTTAGGAAGATGACTAAAGGATTCCACCCAAGGCCTGAAACCGCCAAAGTTGTGACGAATTGCTACGGGAAAGGCGAAACCTGCCAATGCAGGGAAATTCCTTTCTGGCCCTTCAACAGTGGCCTTGGCATAGCAGCACCTGTGTGCCTGTGTGCCTGGGGGGGGAGGTTAACCTGTAAAGTAAGCGTTAATTGAGGGAGTGGAGAGTGGGAGAAGCTCTGGAGCCGCTGCTGTTTCTCAAGAAGCTACACTCTCTATTGTGTGGGCTGGGAATTCCCTCCCCTTACCTGGCCAATCCCTTGGCAACGCCTCCCCCCAGGCGGGATTGGACAGTTAACTGGGTAGGCAGAGACACCCAGGTATCCCTTCTGGGGGAGGGTGCAGCCAGCCGAACTACCAGGTGTCGCCCAGGAATTCAGGGGGCTTCGTGCGACCACGCAAACGTTGCCCCCCATTTGAGGTGGGGAGCGGTCATTGGCATACATGCACATATTGCAAAACTTTGATTGATTAAAATAAATATGTAGCCATGTAGACTAATTTCCATAAATCACTTTCATGTAGGAAGTTCATTGTGTAGTCAGGAATGATGGGAGTTGTAGTCCAACAGCATTTGGGAAGTGAGAAAAAGAGGCCTGCCTCTAGTAATGTCTTTGCATACAATAATTCCCCGAGTTCTGTTCTGCTTTCTGCATCATAGCCTTTTTTTCTACACAGTGCAACACATCCTACTACATAACCCTTTAAATCAGTGCTATTATTTTTTTAAGAAAAAGAGGTGCCAGAACTCACCATGAACATCTCCCTTGTTCTCTTATAATGACAATGGTGCCTGCCTGAGAGGTGCCGGAGCTGAGTTCCAATGAGTTCTGGCTGAAAAAAATGCCCTGCTATCAATATTCCTATGATGTCTTGATATAAAACTTGCCCATCAGAATTGTATTTCAAGATAGGCATCTTGTTTTGCATTTGGAGCCAGGATGGTATGTCCCAGATGGAGATGGTTGCACACTGTCTCTGAGGTCTCCTGAGACTAGTTGATGCCCACATATACCCACTGGAGGTGTGTGTGCTTTGCTGCAGATCCCTAATAAAATTGTGATCCTTTGCTCAAACTACTGTGCAGAGTGATCATTCGGCAGGGGAGAGAATGATAAAATGTTGAACTTTATGGGATACTTTATATTTATCGAGGAGCATTCTAGGCTTCTGAAATGTGTACAACATGTCAAAATAGAACTGTGTGTTGAAACATAAAACAAAAATGAGTGGAGATTCAGCCTTTTAATGACAAAGCAAAACTGGAATATGCATAAAAAATCTTGGCATACAAATATTGGCATCTGAGGTTGATGGGTCACATGGAGATAAGCTGAGTCCAATACATCCTGGTAGGTTGATTAATGTAATAAATTGGAACAATTTGCTTTCAAATGCCTCTGGCTACAATTAACCATTAGTCAGGTATATTTGATTTGTCACTTTTCCCCATTGACACAAGGTCCCACATTTTGCTATACCAATGCTGACAATCCAAAGCAAAGAAGAGAGAGGAGGTGGCATTTCAAAATGGGTATACTTAACAACTGCACAATTGACATGAAATTTGAGGCCGCTTATTTGTAAATAATTGAGTGAATTGCTGGTGTGTCTGAGCCAACAATAGAATTTATCTTGTAGTCTTCTGTGAACTAATTGAGAGGCTGGAAGGAACTAAAAACTGTTTTAATGCTTTGTCAATGCACCCTGCTCTATCTCTCTGTTGCACTGTGTAGTAACTCATTTGGCCTCAAGCTCACCTCACTTTGCAGTATGTGGGGGAAATAGTTTGCTGCAGCTCTGGTTATAATAAATCCTTCAAAAGAGAGCCTTATAATGGGAACTCTGACAGGCTCTTACCTACAGCACTGCTAGCAATCTCCACTAAACACTGGATCACACAAGAGAAAGGAATCTCTTGTATTGGAACTAGAAGCTTCTATTCCTATGACAGGCTTGAAAAATCGCAGTAATCATATAAGTCATTTGGGGGCTGCCCATTCATGAGGGGGAGAAGTCGTGGTCCTTTCAAATAAACATTGCAGGATTGCTTATTTCCTCTTTGATTTAATTGAGAGAAAAATGGCTGTAGCCTTGGTACTCCATCTGTATGACCTATCATATTTCTATATCAAGTACGAGGAAGGGGAAAATATACATCAGCTATCAGTCATTTTCTTTGAAAACTTCACCAACTCCTGGGAAGCTTTATCTATCACAGCAAAAAAAAGTTGGAGAAGAACTTCTAAGTCAGTAATGATTGTTTTTCCATAAAAGTTACACATTTCACCGAGATTGTCCCACTGGTTTAAAGGGTGATGGGGAGGGGAGGGGAGATAGCTTACAAAATAAGACCTAAAATATTGATCTAGAATTAGTTCAGATTTAGATGCAGAGACAGTGGTTTGATATGACATTCTTCTTATTTTGGTTACATCCAAGTACATGGCAGATAAACCTAGGCAAGCTTCCATTATCTAATTACAAAAACCTTCTCGTATTCCCATGAAACTAATTTTAATTTGATGAAAAGCAGGCCTCATGGAAATGGGTTTCATGCAATTCAAGAGATAAGGGGTCGTTCCCAGTATGTTTTTAATTTACTAAAGATACCAACACTGGAGTTTTGCATTAATAAAGATCACCTGTTCCTAATGCTGAATTCTTCCTTGTTTCAACCTTACCATCACCATTCCCCATGTTAACATCAGCATGTTAACATTTACTGGTTTCCTCAGGTAGGCTGAGGTATCCAATGAATTCTGTGAGGAATCCAGTGAAATATGTATCTCACCCTACCTCTGAGAAACTCAGAACTACTCTAGGAACTACCCTAGGAAGATAGAAAGTAGATATTAAATTCTGGATGCCATTCATACACAGCATATGCCCGCTAGTCACTGATGTACACAATCAATTATATAAACCCAGGTAGCCTAGGTAAATTTCCATTAACTACCCTACTTAGGGAAGATCCACACTACAGATATAAAGCATATTCAATGCACATTTAAAGCACACGACTTCGATAAGAATCCAAGGAACTGTAGTTTTCCCACCACAGAGTTAACATTCCCAACAAATGCTTCACAAACTACAGCTCCCAGAATTCTCAATGGGGGAAATGTGCTTTGAATGTGCTTTAAAGATATAGACTGGACAGAACTTTCACTTTAGTGCAACATTAAATAATTACATAGTGCGCTTCTGTGACAACATCAAGTCTGTCCACGTGGATGCATTTTGTCCTGTGCACAAGATGGGCTGTGTAGAGGCCTCAGTCCCTGTCAAATGTGTTGGCACTTAGGTTAGCTGCCCTTGCCCGCTATAAGCAACCATTTATGTTGGCATTTTTCTTTCCAGCCGAGAGCAGGCCAGCTGGTGGGAGTCATAAGATGTGTGATTTTTGTTGTCATGTTAATTGAAGCTAATGGGAATCAGTAGATTTCACATCTGAGAGGAGAATAATAATGATAACCCATATAATTGCTACATCCTCACTTTTATCAAACTTAAGAACCATTGGTAACCATACACACACACACACACACACACACACACACAGTTTTATCAGTTTGACTCCAGTCTTACCCTTCTGGCCTTTATTTAATAAGAAAGGGACATGAAATTGAGGCATGGTGGTTTCTTCTTCTTTTTTAGGGCAATAAAGATGTGTTTTTAATTTGCCTTTTAATTGCCTGCCTTTTAATTTTGATATTGGCATTTGGTTGCACGGGAAAATCAAGGTCCTCTGGATCAAATATTGTGGAGGCAGCTGGATCACAAGCATTTCAATGCTGCCTGCCAATGGTTTTAACCTCTAACCTGAAACATTAAGCGTAAGAGATCTTTATGCTTCCACTGTGCAGGACTAGTCCTGGGCTGCTAAATGTGCCAAATGGATGTGTGCTATAGATTGGTGCACACGAAAGGCTTAGCTGAACCATCGCTACACTGTTTACAAGAAGCCTGCCAAATCACTGCAGCACGGAGGTATTATTACCAAAAGTGTAGGTCTTGGCCAGTGGCAGACAGGTTGATTTCATGACTGCCTTTTCACTCGCTGTCAAAAACTATGGGCAATTTTCACCGAATGAAAGCTACCGTTTGAGTTTTGAACTCCCTGTCATGGAAAGATTGGAAGCATTTTCACACATGAGGTTTCAGGCAGCCCTTAATGCACATGCAAAATTGCATTAGATGTCAGTGGTAACCAATTTCCTCTTCCAATTAATTCATTCGTGTCCAAAAGAAAACCACAAGAGGCTGTAAGCTTTAGGATAGTGTGTAGCATTGCAATGTTTACCATCGCATAGGAAAACACCTTCACTTCAAACTGTGCTTTGAAGTTTACTCGTTTCAGGAAACCACTATTAACAGGAACCACAATTTGTATGACATGATAAGCTGTGGTTAAATGAAACAGAAACAAAAATTTCCATAACTCCCCCTTGCGATACCACTGAACGAGCAGAGGGGGGGGAGGTGTCTCAACCCAAAACTCACTGCAGTTTGTTCTCATTACACTAAAGCACATGTGGGCAACACCTGTGCCACAGGTCATATGCAGCCTTCATGTCATATGGATTCCTCAGGCTTTCAGTGGGGCCTGCATGGGTGCCTGAGCTGCCCACTGCTGTGAAATCGAATGCAGATTGGGCTCCTTCCTGGTTGCCAAACAGTTGAACTTGGGGGGTGGGAGGCATGGGGTGAAACATCCCTGTGCACCTTCTCCCCATGTAGATTGCACCCATGCCACTTTACCAAACAGCTTGGGGTAGGCTGGGAGGAAGGCTACCATTCCCTTGCTGGGGTGGAGTGGGGTCTGTCCTTCTCCACTCCAGCAGCAAGATCAATACACCATCAATACACTAACATTTATAAAACACACACACACACACACACACACAAAATTCTGGTAATCTCTTTTGCTTCTCTTCAGATGCATGGGTATCACCTGCAATTCAAATAGGATTTCCTTCTATACTTACTATAAACATGAAAAAGTTCCTATCCCATTATCTACCTTCATTTTTAACATGCTCCCCCAAACACACCGTGTGATGCAAATTACATCTTGACCCTTGTCAATTACAACCACAGGAATGTCAGACAGGGTGCGCCATTACTGGGAGAATTTCTGTCACTGAACTTTGGAATCCTTGCCTTCAACTTTCTGGCAAACACATTGTGCAAATAGCTCCTATCTTTATCTTTGCTCTCACTATGGCCCCATTTCTGGTATGTCTTTATAGTACTTGTCCTGAAACTAAGAAGAGCCAGTAATGGTACCACACAGAGTTCTTCTCAGCAACAGCAAATTATTATTATTATTATTATTATTATTATTATTATTAAGCAAGCGGCAGCAATTGATCTGGCTTTTTGATTTGAGTCTCCTAAATGCTATTCGCCATCCTGCTGTGGGATGCTTTTATCACTGCTTTTGTCTGTGGAAACACATATACTGAGACCAAGAAAGCCCGTGAGATTTGTGTCACTAAGCAATTGTGTTATGTCCTTTGGGATCTTTTGCCAGCTGGTTTGTCTGAAGCATTTAAAGTGATCAACCAATGTTTCATTCCATACACCCATCACGCTGATCAGACTAGTACCTACTTATCCTCAGCAACACCACTAGCCTTTCAATACTATCCCATTTCCCCCTGCCTATACACACACACACACCTTTCCTCTGGCCAGCTTTGCCAAAAACAATTTTCATTCTCTTGCTTCAAGGCAATAACTCAGTGGGAGAGCATCTGGCAGATCACCCGAGCTCAATTCTCAGCATCTGCAGGTAGAGTTGGGAGAGAACCCTGCCTGAAACCCTAGACAGTTGCTGCTAGCCAGTGTAGACAACATTGAGCTAGAGGATCTAACTATGTAAGTATAAGGCAGCTTCCTATGTTCCTAAGTTTGACATCTCATAAGTGCCCCTCTTCCTGGCAGTAAATATAACTTAAATAAATAACAATTTTCTGCCCTTAGATGACACTCAAACTCTGCCACCCCTTAGGTGTCTTGCTTTATACTTTCCATCTCCTTTCTTCCAATATCTGTAATTATACTGAATATGTACATATAAGTGGCATATTCAGTTAAAAGATCAACCATTTCATTTTTGCATTATTTAAGAATACTTTGGTTAATGCAATCCTGCTGCAATCACTTGTTATTTTTTTTATTTTGAATTAGATTTATAACTCCACCCATCCATTATCACCTCTGTTGAACATAATTCTTCAAAAGCATTCCTAAAAGCTATGACTCGTGCAGGTAACTCTTTGCGTCTTTTTTCAGTAACTCCTTTTACATGTTTACCATTGAATAGTTCTATTATTATTATTATTATTACCCCCTCTGATGTAGCTGAACATTTTAATTTTATACATTATTTATACTTATTTCTCATATTCCATATATGGGATTGAAATTTCCTGAAATGCAGAGATGTACAGTTACAAAAATTATAAAACTTTCATGGAAACAAAGGAGGGGAGGAGGCGAAGTAAGGAGATATAAAAATTCATAAAACATACAGGGTATCCAACCCATAAAACAAATCAAAATAAATGTGTCATATTCCTATATTTACTCCCTTGTCCTTCTTACCCTAGCAGGCTGAGTTATAAATTGAATATGGATGAGGGGGAAGGTAGGCGCTTAGGTAACATATCCCAAGATTTCAAACATAAATATGTAGTTGTAAAAGGAGGAGAATAGCCCATAAGCATCTCCCCCCACTCTCGACTTTTGATAAGCTAATATGTCCTGTTCTTTTTTCTTCTCCTTTCCTTTTTTTTTAAGGCAGAGGCTTGTAGCTCAGCATGACACTATAATCATTTATAGTTCATGAAGGAAAATGGCACCAATCTTCCCGCCCCCCCTCCTCCCTCAGTTTCTCAGGACAGCGACCACATGTCTCTATAAAAAGCTAGGCTGTCATTGATTGCGCTCATGAGTTTTTCCATCCTTGCCATAAAGCATGTGTTTGGAAGCCACCGCGAAGTTATTACTCAACAATGTTCTAATAAGAGTGCACATGTCATGCTAACAAGCCACACAGTCACAGTGTTTATTTCTCACTTCCTAGGGATAGCGCTCTTGGCAGGGTGTAAAAATGACTTGCAGGTGAAAAACACACACACACACACAAACCCTGAACATAAGCAAACCGAGTGCTTTATCGCACTTCAATACATTTTCTCGGCTGGGCGCTGACTTGCCCCACTCTACCATAGCTCAGCTTCCCCCAGCTTGGTCCCATCGGCCTCAGGCAGCACAGCTGCAATCTGAAACATGCAGAGGGTGCCAGGTTAGGGAATGCTGCCACAGGTAACATAAGTGGGTCAGAAATGAAGTTGCTAACTATACGGGGCCAATCTAGGCAATGTGAAGCCATTTTCGAGGGTGAGTTAAACACGCAGTTAAATGTCTCTCATTGAACTAAATGAGACGTGCAACACAATTCTAAGCATATTTAATCAGAAGCCCTGTTGTGTTCACTGGGGCTTACTCCCAAGCAAGCGTGCCGAGGACTGCAGCGTTACTACAGTGTTGATCTAATACATGCCTATTCAGAAATAAATCCAGGGCTTTTTTTTTTCAGCCAGACATCACCGGAGCTCAGCTCCAGCACCTTTCAGGTGGGCGCTATTGCTATTCTAAGAGAACAAGGGAGAAGTTCATGGTGAGCTCCAGCACCCCTTTTTCTAGAAAAATAGCACTGAATAAATCATATTGAGTTCCCAGGAAACTGTGTACAGGAATGCAGCCTACAGGTAAATCTTCATGTGCTTAATTTAGGTTAGATCGTGGTCGGTATGGCTTTTTAATACTCACCAGCCGTAACAAAATAAATTGTTATAGCGTGTGTCTTGATGTTTCATTCAGGAGTTCTTAAGGAAAGAGTTATATCACCGTCTTTATGGAAGATTATATCTCTTGCCTTTTTAGTATTTGTTTTGCCTAGGCACGGAGAGACAATTTACTTGCAAAGAAACTCTACGCAGTCTAGTTCTTGCTGGTATGGGAGCGAGGTTGCCAAATGATTTTTAAGGAGAACTCTAGACTTCATTCAGGATTCAATTTAATCAAGACAGGAAAATGTCTGACATATATGAATTGTCCTGAAGGGGAATCTCTCGTGCACATCTCCCCCTGTGATTCAGGCTCATTGCTTTTCACAAGTTTCTAGAACCATTTCAAAAGGAGAGTAGGAACCAATCCTCTTTAGTGGCAATCTTTTTACCAATATTTTCCACATTTCATAATGTATTAAATGTGATTTTATTATATCTAATTGTATTTTTTACATATAGTACCCAATGCTAATTGGATAGGGGTATAGGTGGTCATGCCGCTATATTAATAAAACTATTCATATTGTTTACATAAGTTTAGATCAGCCAACCCGGCGCTCTTCAGATGGTTTGGAGTACAGCCTCCCATCATCCTTGACCATTGGCCATGATTGTTGGGGTTGATGGGAGTTGTAGTTAGGTTTATATGGTCAATAGTCCACCTGCATTAGGGATATGTAGCACCTTCAAGGATCTGTGAGTGAAATTTCCTCTTGCATGAAAGCCAATAAGGCCACCAATCTGAATATTATTGTTTTTATTTTTTTATCATCTAACTGGTTCAGAGACTGTGTTCCAGCTCTCTGCATAGTTTTCTCTGGTGATTTATTCCATATTCAGCCAATGCTGCATTTCTAAAGTGAGTATATTTCCAGATAAGGACATGGACAGATGAAAGTCATAAATGCAGACTATGCATCATGAAATATAAAGCCTAGCTTCTCACACACCTGCAAACACTTCTTTCTGAGTAAGTTTTGGAGATCAATGTTCAGCTAAAGCCAACTTTCAATATCCAAACGGAAGTCATTAATATATATGCCAAAATATTATTGGAGGTATGTAAATTGAAAAGAAAGCATCACAGGCAACTGAAATAATATGTTTCACCTTCATTTCACATATGCTTAAGACATGTGGAGCTTAAAATAATCCAGATACAGTATTGGACACCCAAACCCATGCTAAAATAGTAGTACTGGTGATTAACTGCTGTGGGCCAAACAAAATCTTTGGTACTTCAGTTGAATCTTATAGGGAGCAGCTACACCTTCACTGGCCTATGCATGGAACCAAGCTGACCTCCCCCTCATGATGCTATTCTCCTTGGAGGAGGAGGAGGAAGAAGAAGAGTTTGGATTTGATATCCCACTTTATCACTACCGAAGGAGTCTCAAAGTGGCTAATATTCTCCTTTTCCTTCCTCCCCCACAGCAGACACTCTGTGAGGTGAGTGGGGCTGAGAGACTTCAAAGAAGTGTGACTAGCCCAAGGTCACCCAGCAGCTGCATGTGGAGGAGCGGGGACACAAACCCGGTTCACCAGATTACAAGTCTACTGCTCTTAACCACTACACCACACTGGCTCTCAAGAGAGGCAGAGAGTGAAGCCTCACCATTGCCCTGGGTCTCCTGGCCAGTGACAGAGGCCAGAGTTTGCATTCTGCAGAGTCTGGGGAAAGTGAAGCAAACGCCCTGAAGCTGATCCTCCAGTGGACAATGGATGGGGCCAAGTGGGTCTTCCAATCCTGATCATGCTAGGTTAGGTATTAGTCCATGAGCTAGGTAAGAGAAGATCTCCCAAAAGAATCCACTATGGCCCAATGCCTTCACACAATACCAACAAACTGGACCAGGAGGACTCTAGAAAGCAAAGTCAAGGCAAACCACATGAGGTCAGATCCAAATCAAGTTGTAATCCATAGGCAGCCTCAATAAGCTGGAAACAACCGAGATCAAGTACAAAGCAGGGCTAGTCAAAGACTCAGAAGCAGGGAGTTGAAAGGCATAGATTGTTCTGCTGCTGACACTCTCAAGGGCTGGGCAGTGAGTTAACTTGCTCATCTGATTTGACTGGGGGCTCCTCTGCTCCAGAGGGGCTGGGAACCCACCCTTACAGTCCTTCCAGGTCATTTTCTAGAAGCAGACCTAGGGAGGTCCTTCCTGGCATACCAGGATCTTCAGAGGTGGCATGAGGTGTCTACTCACTTGGGTCTTTGGTCATCACAAGCTCTGGGTCATCATAGAAAGGTTCACCATCTGAGGTTGTCAGGGTCCACATGACACTCCCCATGCCATGTTGTCCTTATCTATCAACCCACCTATGACCTTAAACAAAATGCATTTATTATCAACATAAACCAGCTAGTAAGGGATTGCTATAATAACATGACTTTTTGGCTTATACTCTGGGCACAATCCAAACTTCCACCTAGAAGCAGCAGGGCTGAACAAGCAGTGAAGCCGCCACCACACCCACATCCCTACTGCTCACAGAAGTTAGGGTGGAAGTTGTGGCTAGGGATGTGTGCACAGTGACTGTGCTGGTTTTCACTGCACAAGCTCCAGGCTGGCACAGCAGTGAGCCAAGATCAGGTCCACTGCTGGTAGCTGGACTGACTTAGAATCCAGCTCATTTCCCCAAGTGCCCTGTTTCAGGGCTTACACTGGCTAGAGCTGGCAGGGATACTTCCTATGGAAGCTTCTGCTTGGCTGAGCATTAGGTGGGCACAGCAGGGCTCTTCATAGCAGCAGCAGCTGAACTTCCCAGGACAGGAGAGCAGCACCTTCACAGCATCCAACCCTCATCCAGTATGGTGGATCAGGAAGCAGAGAGGGGTGCCCTGTTAATTATTGTCATGTATTCTTCACTGCCACCAAATCATAGAATTGTAGAGTTGGAAGGGACCCAAAGTCCAACCCCTTGCAATGGGATATACCATGGTATACTATTAGGGGTATACTATTAGGTATACCATGTAGGTGTCCTCTACTTTAAAAAAAAGAGAGAGAGTTCCAGTCCATACAAGAGCATAGCTAAACTCGCTCTTGTCCCCATTCACTGTGCAGTTTACTTTTTTGTCTATATAATTTTCAGGGGAAATGAGGGTGAAATGTATAATTAGATCTCCTCCTCTCCCATCTGGATGTCTGGAACAGTTTTAGAAAACCCTAAATTTATCCCCGTGTTTTCTAAATTCTTCCTTATGTTCCAAAGTAAGTCAATCTTCATAACATCTGCCATGGCATGGTTCCTGGATGTGCTTTTATGTCCGACACCTTACAGAGTTAATGAATGTGTTATATAACCACCAACTTCCCTCTTCCCTTTTTTTAATTGTTATGAATCCCAAGGCAAAATTTCAATCCATTACATAAACTCCAGTTTCCAGCCATTCCTAGGACTAAGGCATGTGAGCTCACCTGAATAATGCTTCTCTGTATTAATTCTAAGTTCAGCTCACATCCTTTCTCACAATGAGCATCCATAAAATGTTTCAATACAACATGCACTCGGTTAATGTGTAGCATTGTTTTTCTAGAATTCACTGCATTGAGTCCCCACTCCCATTCACACAACACATCTCCCACTTAATGTACTGTACAATTTACCAGCTTTTGTTCATCCTGTAAGCTGTTTACACAGTCATTGTTTACACGACCATTTATTGGCTCTAACATTATGAGAAACTGCAGCATTCGCTCTCTGCAATCCATGTGAAATCTCTGGAACTGGTAAAGAAGCTGAGGTGTTCAAGCAACTCTGGAACCTTCATTTTTTTATGGCACAAACCAGCTGAATGCAATAAATTTACAGCCATAGCCACACCCCTGTGCTTACATTCTTATCCAACTACTTTTGTTTTCTTGTCCTTGTTGGAACTAGCATCATAATTCCGAATCCAGGTGAGTGTCACAGTCCTATACTTGAAATAAGTGCAAGGCATTTTTACAGTCAGAACTTGGTGGAACTCAGTTCTGACACCTCTCAGGCGGGTGCAACTGCCATTCTAAGAGAGAAAAGGGGGTGTTCATGGTGAGTCCTAGCACTGCTTTTTCTAGAAAGATAGCACTGAGTAAGCCCAACCGAGTTCAAACCCAAGTACAGCCTAAATCTCCTGAAATTGTTGTATTTTATGTGTGTTTTTAACAGTTTCATGGATTTTAGCTGTGTTTTATCTACAATTTTATTAAGTAAATGTGATGTGCCCATGGGTGCTTAACAGAGTTCTTACCGGGCACTTCCTGGGAGTCACTAGGAAGACCAATTTAACTGTTAGCTCATTCAGTTTGCTCTTCAGAGAATCTTTCTTTCTTTCTTTCATAGTGAGCCAAAGAATATGCTGTTGCTATACATGAAACCTCGTTTTTTATCATAGAAGTGGAGGAACCCTCACAGCCATCTTGTCTAACTCATGCTTGATGCAAGAAACACAGAGCTGTAGCATCCCCAAGAAACAGCTTCCCAGCCCTAATGTTGGGCAGTGGGGGACAAGGAAAGAAAGAATCAAATAGATGAATCTAGGCTAGTTCACAGATGAAGACTTGAATATGAATATCAGAATATCCCTTCTGATGCACAAGCAGAATGCCCCGACCATTTCAATGCAGTGGACAGTTCCGTATGTGCAAAAAAACTGCTTCTTTCATGGAAGCAAACGAGGAAGCAATTGCTGCTGGAAAAGCTCTCGGCTTCCATTGGCTCGCCCTAGGCCTGAAGCAAATTGCTGGCCTATATGGGTAGAAATTATACATTTGCCTTGTCCTTAAAACTTAATACATTTATTCAGGAATTTAAACCATGACCTTCATTGTGCAACCTTTACAGTTTACAATAATAAAATCCAAACTGCTTGTGGCACACAGCAAACAGATGATTGGGTTAAAAAAAACACAGGTGCTTCTTTCATGGAGTTACATTGGTGTGGGACAACATGGGCTTGATGGAGTCCTGGCAGATCTGCTCCCTGCCTTGCAGGCCTTTTTCTATCATGCCTGGGCGATCAGTGCCCGGACTGACTCCAGCTGCACAAGCTGAGGCTGCTGAACAGAACCTTGGGCTAGGGTATTGTTTCTTGGGGGGGGGGGGGTTCTTTTGGGGTTTTCTTGCAGTTGTTGATGATAATTTTTTGTGTCTTATTATTTATGTGGCAGTTGTTTTATTTCATTGCATCCTTTTTATTTTTATAGTTTATGACTACTTTTGTTATGCTTGTAGTTATGTAATTTTTAAGAATGTTGTAAGCCACTTTGAGCATGGTTTTAACTGTGGAAAGGCAGCATACAAATAAAATGATTGTTGGATAAGGGAAGTCTGCTTAATTTCCCTACAAGATTTGATACTACTAGAGCAGCCTTTCTCAACCTTGGGTGCCCAGATATTTTTGGCCTACTACTCCCATCATCCCTGACCACTGGTCCTGCTACCTAGGGATGGTGGTAGTTGTAGGCCAAAAACATCTGGGCACCCAAGGTTGAGAAAGGCTGTACAAGAGAATGGAGGACCCTGTCATGGAAATGGCTACATGTCTCCACAAACACACTGAAGTTTCTCCTAGCCAGGAGGTTGCATGCAGCAGGAGAGATGCAGCAAAAGTTGTTGCTCATGAAACAGCCCCATGTCTTAAGCTGAAAACAAATTCTATGGGGTTGTAAAGACTTGCGCTATTTTATCAACATTTTATCAACGTTTTATCAACATTGTCAGTTGTTTCAGTGTTTAAGCAATATGTAAGCAACATTTCTAGACAGATAAAGCTGGTCCTGCATAACAAAGATAATTAAAAGGGAGTTTTTAAAAAAATACTCCTGGCTTTTAACTCTAAATAATGGCTGGCTGTCATCTCAAAGCATCACCTAATGGTAGAAACAGGCAATATGTTGATGGCTATCAATGGCAATGAGCCTTTATGGCTGAGTACTATCTTGCCTGCTGGAGGCAGTGTGCCTCTGAATGCCAGTTGCTGGGGAGCAGAAGTGGGCAGAGCACTGTTGTATTCATGTCCTGCTTCTAGGTTTTCCACAGGCATCTGGTTGGCCATTGTGAGAAAAGGATGCGGGATTGGATGGGTCTTTAGCAGTGCCATTTTTCAAGAAAAAGAGGTACCTGAATTCACCATGAAAACCTCTATTGTGATGGCAATAGTGCCCACCTGAGAGCAGGGGCAGAGGAAAGGGGTGCGGTGGGGGCAGTTCTCACCGGGTGTCACCACTGAGGGGGGTGACAAATGCCAGGCAGCCAAACAGTCCACCCACCACCTCCCCCTCAGCAGCTGAGGTCCCACTCAGGCAGGCAGACTTCTCAGAGGCCCTGCAGAGTGCTCTGTCCTGCTCCCCTGCCCCGTGGGTGGCTGGCCCTACCCCTGGACGCATGGCACGTGCTTCGCCCCAGACACTCAATCGGCTTGCTCTGCCACTGCCTGAGAGGTGCCAGAACTGATTTCTGGTGAGTTCTGGTTGGGGGGGGGGAAGCCATGGATTAGTCTGATCAAAGCAGGTTTATATTCTTATAGAATAATCTTATATTCCTTTCATTCCTTAGTGCAGATTTCTTCTTTCTCCCACCTGCATCCTCTGCAAATAGTAACTTTTACCAAAAAGAAATCTATGTTCAAACCTAGATGTAAAATCATCCATTAATTTGCTCAGAGTACTTGTTCAGTTTATAGAGCAGGAGTGAATCTCTCTCACACACTTGAAGATAAAATATGTATGTTGCTTTTTTGAAATGAGCACATATTAACACACGCATATTACACACAAGTCAAAATAGTATGTGGTTCTTCTTCGAAAGAAACCCAGCATATTGCTCACACATATTAAATCTTCCAAAGCAAAAGCTTCAGTAGCTGGACAAAAAATAATAATGAATTAATTAAGTTTGCTGTATGAAATTATATATTGCATACGTAGACAGACAGGTAGAATATATATATCTAGAGAGAGTGGTGTGTGCCGTTATATTATTATCCCAACCTGTATAACACAGCATTTGTATTGAAGGAGAAAGTCTGTAAATCTGCAGTAACCGAGAAATAACAGAAGGTGCAGTAGCATTCTTTATGTTAGTCTATATTGATCGACTCTAATGAGCACCAGTGGAGCTGTAGCTAATGGTGGTATGTCTGGTGTTAAGGGCAAATGTGGGAGAAGATTATCAACCCAAGGGGTTTAACAGTAGCTGGACTGCCCTCAGCCCTCAGGGCAATGATGCACTTGAGAGGTCACTGTATCAAATGAGGGAAAAGATTCGGCTTGTGCTGCTAGAAGAAATGCAGCAGGAACTGTATTTTAGCCGAGACTCAAGGCATCAACAAAACTGTTAGCGTATGTCGTTCGAGGCTCCCCCACCCCAAACACAGATAAGGCCATTCTCTACCTGCTATCACATTTCTAATTAAGAATCATAGCAACAGCTACTTAAGTTGCAGTGAATAATAAAGCAATGCTTTTCACTCTCCATTGGTATAATAATAGTAATAAGAATAGCAATGCATCAGCTCTTTCTAATCAGAGAAAGGGCCTTGCATGAGAAGTGCAGGGAGAGTGGGGAGTCGTAGCTTTGGGTGCTTTGTACATGATCTGTTTATTATGGGAGGGGACAGGAGAGGTGGCATGCATGTTCCCATTTGATCTGCCTGCTTGATATTTCATTCGCTGTGGTGCTTGGCACCCCCCATCAGAGATCTGAAAGGGCCAATGTGAGTGACCACAAGAGACGAGACGGCCATGGGCGTTTGAGGGAGACTTAACTGGCAAAAAGTATAAAATGCTCGCAGTGAAATGTTAGTGTAGAAAGGAAGCTACAGGTATTGGAAAAGATGAAAATGTACTGAGAGATGCCTTGAGGTGGAAGGCATGTTGCACATTCTCTTCTTTAATAGTGCAATGGAATAAATTGCAGCATGTAAGGCTTCCAAAGAAAGTGGGGAGAAAGAGTCTCTTTTTTGCCTTTCGTGTGTGAAATCTCAGTCATTTGCAACAACAAGGGCCAAGTTGGGAAAAAAGAACGAACACAACAGAATGTTCAGTTTAATGATACAAAGAAACAATTCAAATACAATGTGGTGTCTTGTTTCGGGGGTGTTTTTTTTTTAAGACTTGGAGATTTTTAATGTGCCCAGACATATTTCCGCCCTCAGTTTTGGTTACAATTAAACTGATCTTTTCTTATTTTGCAGTGATAACTCATGCAATTTAAAAGGATGTCCGGTCAAAAGGCAGAAACTCCATATAAATTGATGCCTCCTGTTTATGGAGGGCAATGCAGCTGAACTTTAACCATCTCCTACACCAATTAGAAACATTAGACGTGGCAAATTTATAACCAGTTGGGTGTAATCAGGGATAAAATGGGTGCAGATCAGCTCCTGCAGAGTATATTATAATCTCACATCCCCAGCAAAGTGCCCGTGTGTGTGCTCTTCTCGACACATCAAATCTTGACAAGGCTATACCATAGCAGCCAAGGCCTGCCTTTAAGGCAGCAGATGTTCTTGAGCATTCTTGGAGGAGCCCATTGTCACTGGAAGCTAGGGACAATCTACTGGTTGCTACATTGAGCATCCTTGACACAGAAATCCTCAATTTTAATAGGCATCATCTTCTTTCCCCTTTCTATGGAGTGCTGAGTTTGTATGATGAAGCAGCACATAAATTCATCTATTCCCCCACGACAGAAGACTTCCCCCCCCCAAAAAAAAAAAGTTTGGCTTTTTTTTTCTTGAACTTCTATTGTTTTTATAAGACAGCTGTGTAGGTAGGAAGTGTAAATGAGGTTGTTGTTTTATTCCTCTATGCCTCCCAAAGATTCATCCTTGGTATAATAGTTGTAAATACACCTACAGGCCCAACACTGAAATCTCATGGAAAGTTAACCCTACACTATACCCATGTCACTGGTAAAGGAACAGACAGTTCTTCATTCTCATTACTGTATCAATCCGTTGGTAGCAGCTGAATGGTATCATTCCCTGGGTGGCCCCTTGAAAAGATGGGGTTAATGCAGGGTCTTACAAGCGTAGAAAATCCTTCGTAGCCTAACTCAAAAATAGTGGGGCAGGAAGGACAATTTGATCCCTGTAGAAGACAGTCAGGGGATTCTAAGGCATGTGCAAATGTAAACTTTTAATGATCAGGTTTGTAGAAATAACAAACCCAACATGGTCAGTTTTCCAGAGCTTTTACAATTTGATTGACAGGGATATATAGCAGGGGGGCATGTTGAAGCTGATTCTGAAAATCTTGCAAAAAAAAAGCATGTGAAAAAATTTTCTAATGTTTTGTATAAAAAAATCCAGACATTTCAAGATCTTCTTTATAGGGACGGGGTTGTTTTTTTTTATTTTAGAAATCCTTTGTTTAGTTTTTCTAGTGGGAAAACTGCTAGGAGCTGGTTCAGTTCAACCACAATAAAAGCCATGCAAAAGTTTCCTGGCTTGCTTCTCCCCTCCTACACAGGACATCTCTGAGGTTTGGGAAAGTGAGATTTGCTTTGTTATTTTCTAGCATCCCTGTCCATTCCACAAGGACCCAAAGCAGAAATCAAATATGCCAACTGAAGGTTCTTCTTGCAGTGATCTCTTTGACACAGGAAATATCAGTAAAGCTACTCTTGAAAAAAAGAAGGGCTTTTCCTGCAGGATCCCCAATACTGTTGTGCCAATGGAGATGGTTTTCTAAAAACCTGCGGTCAGAACCTCAGCGATGAGGTATCAGTATGGCTCCTTTCAAAGACAAAGCAAAGACAATGGCAATGATTAGCCTATTGGTTAACCCTGTAACTTTTGAATATACCTTCGCATAGGTCAAGAAGAATGCTTTTAAAGAAAGTGAACTGAATCCTGTAATTTAAAAACATGTTTTTATCATGCTTTTAGATATGTTGTAAGCTGCCCAGAGTGGCTGGGGAAACCAAGCCAAAATTGTTGTTGTTGTTGTTGTTGTTGTTGTTAAAGGGAAGTTTTTAAACTGTGATATTTTAAATGTATTTTAATGTTTGGTGGAAGCCGCCCAGAGTGGCTGGGGAGACCCAGCCAGATGGGCGGGGTACAAATAATAAATTATTATTATTATTATTATTATTATTATTATTATTATTAATCTTGCAATCTTGCAGCTCTTAGCGGGGCCGTCTGAAAACCCAATCTTATGTTTTCACCTAAACGAGTGCAAGAATGGGTCTCAGGCTCACAGACTCTTCATCCCACTACATATAAAACATTGAAAGTGAAGTGTAGTTCATATACTACCCATACATTTGTGAGAAAACACTGTTCACTTGATCTATCCATGGGAGAAAGGACAGGATTAGATCATCCCATTCCGCCAAAACTTACACTTTTAACATCACATTTAGTTTACCCCTAAGACTACGTTTGTTTCATTCCATAATTAATGAACATTCGTGAAAAGAGTTTCTGCCCGTTTTCACTAGTGATCTCTTAAAAGTAGCAAATACTGGGCATTTCAATGCTCAGTGTTGCTTCATAGGAATACATCATATTCACAGTAACAGAATATAACATCGTCTTAAAGAACTTTTTTTACTCACAAATATATTATTTTGTTTAAATTCAACCAGGAAGTGCTATCAATTTAGATTTTGCCTTAATACAGGATGTGGAAAGAGACACTTATTGAAAACTTTCATTCTCAAAAGGCTGCCTATAGTTAATATCCAATATTTTATTTAGGGAAAGTATTTGCAATATAGTCATTGAGCTGATGTTTAAAAGGGCTGAGTAAATAGAAAAGAACATTAATTAACATTTGCAAACTTAGATACTGCAGATGAGAGAGAGAGAGAGAGAGAGAGAGAGAGAGAGAGAGAGAGTCAAACTAGGTACATCTGAATAATTTGTATAAAATTCTGATATTTATTAATAATAATAATAATAAACCTTTATTGTTACTACACCACCTGTGTGCAGTGAAATTAAACGAGCCCCCCTCCCTCACACACATACACTCAGTCTTGTTTGCACTCTGTGTGCTTGTCGGAAGTCAATTGCACCACTCTTTTTTCCCATTCAGCAGTCCAACAGCCCACAGATAAAAACTGTTCTTTAACCTGTTGGTGTGGCTGACTATACTTCTATATCTCCTGCCCGAAGGTAGGAGATTAAAGAGGTGCTGGCTGGAGTGTGAGTCGTCCCTGAAGATTTTCCTCGCTCTCCTGAGGCAGCAGTCTCCTGCGATGTCATCTTGTGAACTCAGGGGACAGCCCATGATATCATGTGCTGTATTCACCACCCTCTGTAGGGACTTCCTGTCCATGGCTGTCAAACCAGCATACCACACTGTAATACAGTATGGAAGGACACTTTCTATTGTGGACCGGTAGAAAGAGATCATCAATTTTTGTTTGACATTGTTCTTACGCAAGACCCTAAGGATATGGAGTCTCTGTTGGGCCTTCCTAACCACCTGGGTTGTATTGATTTTCCAAGTGAGGTCTTCACTAAGGTAAACTCCCAGGAATTTGAAGGAAGAGACTCTCTCCACACAGCCCACCCCCACCCCCACCCCCGATATACAACAGGGATAGTTCCCCTCTCTTACTCCGAAAGTCCAACACCAACTCCTTTGTCTTACTGATATTTAGGTGCAAGTTGTTCTCTAGGCACCATGTTGAGACTTTTTGAACCTCCTCCCTATACGCTGCTGATTCATCTCCACCTGTATTTAGACCCATTATGGTGGTATCATCTGCAAACTTAATAATTACAGTGGATGGATCGGATGAAATGCAGTCATATGTATACAACGAGTACAGGTTTGCATGTTCACAGAAAAAAGAAACCAATCTTATCTGACATTTCAGAAGTTCTCCTTAAAGCTTTATTGAAACATGAAATGTAATGGCCTATTGATGCTTAATTACAGTTATGAATTCACAGATGGGAGGTACTTTAGATTAATTCCTCAAGAGCAAAATTTCACTCACTTCAGCAAGAGGCATTCAGAACCTATTCGTCTAATGCAGGACATTTTTTAAAAAAAACAACAACAACACACAACCTAGCACTTTAGTGTTGTGCCATTGTGTTGGCCCTTTACAACAACTCTGTGATGTAAATCATTGGTTGCACTCCTTTATTCAGATGGAAAACTGAGCCTAAGAGAAAGTGAGTTGCCAGGGGCCATATAGTAAGCCAGTGGCATAGGTGGGTTTTAAGGAGGTCCTCAAATGTCAATTCAATCAATCACTTTATTTCAGCTTTAAGCTCATATGAAACAATACTAAGACAAATACACACATTAAATTTAAAAATTCCGATTCCATTCTTAACTGTCCCTAGGCCTGCTATAGTACTAGGGAGTCTGGCTCCATAGCTTTGCTTGATTCATAGTTCTGCTCTGGGAATAATAAGCTGTCATTCATACTCTTTCCTCCCTACTCTACATTATCCCAGCTAGCCAACAGGTTTCCCAAGCAAAAACCAAAAAACCACAAGCACACAAACAGAATGCATCTTCTGTAAATTACATTCTTTCAAATGGCTAATTGCCTAATCCTATACATTGACTTGGAAGTAAATCCCGTAATGTTAAATGTGGATTACTTCCTTGAAAGCGGATTTCAGATCGTAGCCTAAAACCTTCTACAACCCCCTTTTTGTGCTGAGATGTGAAAACGCAATTGTGTGTTCTAGCGAAAAAGCAAAGGGGCCAAAAAAAAATAAAGAAGAGAGGGTCAGTTTAGCAACTACCTCTTTTGCCTTGTTTGCTGCAAAATATCTAACATGGTTACTCTTTGGGAATTTGTTCCTAATAAAAAGTAACTGTAGTTTTTACCACAATTACATAAAATGAAAGACAATATGAGGGCTGGAATAAAGCTGATTGACATGCGGTAGAGAGCAGTGCTTTTGAGTGGGGAAAAACAAAAGGCAATGTTGTGTCATTCCATAAAATTCATTAGTACCACAAGAATATAAAGGGTGAAAAATATCCAGTGTACTGCTGAATCATGAAAGGAGACAGCAGATCAAGGTCTTTTCATCTATGAAATCTTTAGCAAGGAAAAGAGAGAGCATCATTCTGATATTATTTCCAATTATTTCTCAAATTGGAACAAAGAAAGGAAAATAAAACACACACACACAATGACTTGGTGTTGCTGGAGTTTGTAGCTGGAAGGAAAGTCCTTGCTTATATTGAAGTAAAGTTCTGAAAATAAGCAAAGAACAGATTTATTGATTTTTGGTGAAGTCTGGGTGTAAAAAAGAGAAAGAATAAAGAAGTGCTCTTTGCCCGCTATGTCCAAATGACATCCCAAGTGGCCTTCTTAATGGTGGGGGAGGGGAGGGGGCAGGTGTCTACCCCAGCACATGGATAGAACTGCCCTAAGGCTAGGGCTAATGGTATTGGCTGAGCCTGCTGTAAGCCTCTCTTTTCTAATAGCCAACTTTCTGTGTGCAGGAAGACAGACAGGTATTGATTGGTCCAAATGCCCTTGAGTTGACAACATCTGAAATGAAAATCCACAAGGCTAGCACAAACTTTCTGCAAGTTCAATTTCTGGAATCTGATTATGAGACTGGACTGTGAAACCACTCAGACATGTAAAAGGTCTCCTCTTTGTATTATTATTTTCTTTTGCACTGTAATTATTAGGAGGTAAGTAACTCCTTCAGATTTGTTAGACAAACAGCAATTTTAAGAGGCAATCTAAAGATAATAGTGTTTTGATTAAAAGGGAGAGAGAGAGAGAGAGAGAGAGAGATCTTCACCGAAAGGTTTAATGACAAAAGGATGTAATTCTCAAAGACACCAGTCACATTTTCTGCCTCTAAGCAGTAATTAGATAGAAATAAATAAAATATTAATTCTCTTTTCAGGTTTTCTTTTAAATAAGAAGGGCTTTTAGGAGTGATTTGATGATCATGGAGATGGCCGGGTAGCAAAAGCTGTAAAAATTAAGAGTTCATCTTTCAGAAGAGTGTTTTAACCCAGAGCGAATGTGTGCTTTTTCAAACTGGCCATTTTTCTAATGGCTTTCGGTGAATTAAAATGCTGAAGTTACAATTCACAAATGCTGTGGGCTGGGAATTGCAAACACCACTGGAGTTTATTTGTATCTTATTAAACATTCTCCTGTATTCTACAAATTCCTCCCCAATCAATACATTGACTACAGTATAAACCTTAAATAAAGCATTATTAAACTGGATGCAGTGTTCATGTCTTGGTGGGTTATTTAGTAGCATAAAAGATACACTCTTAGGAAACAAACCCACACCACATTTTCTGCAGATGGAATACACGTTAAATTTATTCAGGCATTGATTTGTAATGTTGATCCTCTATGGCTTCATGTTTCTTTCCTCATTAATCTTAGTTAACCCTCTAAAAACAATGCCAGAGCTGTCATTTGATGTGCCGAAGATCCAGCAGGCAAAAGATGTTGCTTTTCAGGACAACATGAGCTGGTCTCAAGCTGCACTCCTGGGCAACCTTGCTTTTGCTTTGATGTTAAAACCTGAGTTGGCTTTCTTGCAGAAACCCAAACATTTGTCTCCAGAAACTGCATGGATTTGAAATGTTTTAGATTATGAGAACACCTCTTAAGGGGGGGGTGCTTTTGCAAGCTCCACAAAAGGAGGAGCAAAACAAAATTAAAAAATTCCTTCCAGTAGCACCTTAGAGACCAACTAAGTTTGTTCTTGGTATGAGCTTTCGTGTGCATGCACACTTTTTCAGATACACACTTTTCCATATACAGAAGGAGGAGCAATTCCAGTTACCCAAACAATGTTTAATAGGAAGGTTAAGGTATAGCACTATTTCCTTTGATCCTTTGCTTCTGTAAGGACCCCCCAGTCTGGATCAGCCACCTGGGCTCAGACTCCAACACTGACTGCATATACACTAGACATTTAAAGCACATTTAAAGCTCAGGATTCCCCCCCCCCCCGGAAGAATCATGGGAACTTTAGTTTGTTATGTGTGGTGGGAACTGTAACTCTATGAAGGGTAAAGTACAGTTCACAGGATTCTTTGCACACAGCTTTGGATAAGAAGGGGCCACCCAGACCCAGCAGACAAGCAGCACCAGGAGCTGAAAGCCCACATCTCAGTAGTAGAGGCTCATACTCTGCATAGAAAATAGTCCCAGGTTCAATCCCTCATGTTTCCATGTGTGTGTCAGTAGTTGCATTCAATATTAGAGAGGGGAAATGAAGACTGAAACTCAAGATGTCTGGAACACGTTGACAGCGGCGATGCCGTGTGATGAGAAAGTTTTGATCCCAATCCAACAATACTTAGGAGGAGATGTGTTTTGCCCAGGCAGGCGCACATCAGTGGTTCACAAGTACAGTGGAAGTAACTCGAACTGGACACCAGTGTTGGGTGAAATCGGGCCGAAACGTTGACTAACAGCAGGTAAGTCAAGTTTGCATGGCAGTAGGCCAAGGAACAATTCCTTATTTAGCTCAGCCCACTCCCCTCTATGTGTCAAGCACCCTACTGAGGCAATCAGGGGAAGAGAATCCAGACAGGTAGAGGCCCCACCTGGACTTAGGGCATGCCTTGACCCAATCATCATGATATTTTGTGGCATGCAGGCATTTATTTTTATTTATTTTTAAAGTCTCTCAGGTCATATATACTTTTATAGCCGGGATTAGTAGTAGCAGAACGTACCAAGGCCAGATCTGGTCCAGTTGGTTCTCCAGTTGCCATTGTAGGGGGGAGGGACAAAACACTTGACCAAAGGGACTGGCGGATGTGTTAAGGGTGGACAGGAAAAAGAAGCTGATATTCCAAAGGGTGCTAGAATATATGGGACTTTTATTGTGGGATTTTAAAAAGCCCAACTCATTTCAGTCCATGCCTTCCTCAGAGGGGGGGGGGAACGAATTTTGAGAAAATAAGCTTTGCATCAAGAACCATCGTTCATGATGCCTTTTTGAATCATTCTAAGAATTGTGTTTTGACCCTAAAGATGCTTTTGACTGAAATGCACTGGTCTTTTTTGTATCCCGAAATAGAGTTTACTGTATATCCCAGCACCTTTCTAAGTCTCTAGTTACTGGTGCAACCCTCTGTTTTCCTTTTTTCAGTGAGGGTGGGAAAACAACTGCCCACCATCCCTCCTCAAAACACCCCCTTTTTATAAAGCTAATTGCCGATTGGGCCTTCACAGCACGTGAAACTACACTGAAGGTTGCGGCAACAGATGAGGCCACCCTGAGCAGAGAGAAACATTAACAGAATTTTAAAAATGTTATCCTTTCACACCGAAGTGTCAGGTTTTGATTCCTGTCTTACCAGAAATGCCATGAGGAATACTTTTCATATTACATACTCAAGAGTTCAGATCCACATAAATTGCTGTGTACCGCCAATTGCTGCGTTTGCACTCTCTCATGTGTGTGTGCGCGCGCCCGCACACTTTAAATTCCCTCACATGGAAAACTCAATGAATGCTATCTTGTTCCTATTCTTTATCTTTATTATTACTACAATAAGGCAGCACTTCTCTATACCACTATAAAGGATGATAGGCGAGACAGACTGCAGTAGCTGCAGGGGATCCTATGCCTGTTGACTGCTAACGCTGCTTACTACTTAAGAACTGATCAACTGCCCCCCAAGGCAACAGCTTAACAAGCCCCAGTAGAAGAGGGCTCGAGATTTCTTCCTCAGCTAAGAAAATGAAACCATTTACCTGGTATGACCAATATCTGGAAATCAAGTGCAACAATATCAGCTTATTAGTTCCTTAACAGTTGCTGAGGTAGGGGGGGAGGAGTGGCTTAAAGGGATCGTTTCACAACATAGAAAGGCAATAAATAGAGGCTAGATTGCACACATAAAAATGAAGGTGGGCTATTTATTGAATATAGAAGCCTGTGGTGGGACGGACAGACATCAAATTATTGAATACGGGTGCTTATTTTGGACCCATTGTTGTTGTCGTCCCGCCCCTAAGAAAATCAAATTTGTGCTTTCAAATGACAAAGAAATCCAGTATATTAGTGCCTTAATATGGCATCCACACGCAGGCTGGGGAAGTATGTTTCCATTATGCCCTATATTCATCTGTGGGTACAATTAGCTCCCTCGTTCTCTCTTTCTTACACTCCTATAAATAATATACAGGCATATACTGAGTACTGAAATGTAGTTCCTTAGGGGTGAAATGTGGCAGCTGTTTAACAGCACAAGGCAATTCTAGACAACGGTTTAGGACAGGAAATGAAGAACACCATTGTGAGTTGAAACTACATAAGGGAAGGGAGGAATTTAGGAAGACAGAATTTAATTACCCAAAGCTGGAATTGGTCCAGGACACCACAGCTAACACCTATGCTCATGAAAAAAAAAATGTTAGGGGATCTTTAATGGCAACAAATGGTCAGGACCTTGATTTTAGGCGCCATCTGTAAGATAACACCTCCTAGAGCTATTCATCTCACTACCCAAATTGCTTTTGTCTATAAGACTGGAAAATCTCGTGAGAGTGGGTTCTCTTATAAGACTGCCAGGCAAAAGCACATTTACTCAAAAGTAAGTCCCACTGTGTTCCATGGAGCTTACTCCTAGGGAAGCAGGTCTAGGACTTGCAACCTTAGGCCATTTGATGTAGAAATTATAACTCAGAAATGATTTTTTTTTAACTTTCGGTTTCTGAATATTTTAAAACATATAACAAAAGTAAAACAATTAGAGCAGGGAGCAGGAAGTACAAGCATCAGGCAATAAAAGCAGAGCACAGACTCTGAGAACGAGTGTGAATTTTCATGGAAATACAAGGTATCTGGGAAAAGATGAAAACAATCATTTCCCAACATCCTGCTGTTGCTTAAAATGAAAGCACACACTGGTGTTCAGTTCACCCACAGTTCAGCAGAGAATATGGGGGCTTTAAGATATATATTTTTATTTATACATATATAAAACCTGAGCATAAGATAGAGGGGCCTACATCATTGACACCCCAAAAGATCTCCATTAGCTACAACTTTGATCCAGCACAGAGCATGTCTCTATGTCTCCAGCTTCCAACCTGCTTCCAACTCCACTCCTTTGGCTGTTGTTCTACCACTTAGCCGCTAGGTAAGGAAGGTCAAATACCCACCTACATTTGTTCTACAGTACAGATCAAGGTGGCACTGTGGGTTAAACCACAGAGCCTAGGGCTTGCTGATCAGAAGGTCGGTGGTTCAAATCCCTGCGATGGGGTGAGCTCCCGTTGCTCGGTCCCAGCTCCTGCTCACCTAGCAGTTCGAAAGCACATCAAAGTGCAAGTAGATAAATAGGGACCGCTCCAGCGGGAAGGTAAACGGCATTTCCGTGCACTGCTCTGGATCACCAGAAGCGGCTTTGTCATGCTGGCCACATGACCCAGAAGCTATCTGCAGACAAATGCTGGCTCCCTCGGCCTATAGAGCGAGATGAGTGCCGCAACCCCAGAGTCGGACATGACTGGACCTAATGGTCAGGGGCCCCTTTACCTTTACCTTTTTACAGATTATTCAGTTATGCTAATCATGGTGCTTACCGGTAACTAGTCAGCCAAAGCCATCCTATAGACAAGGGAGCTGCTTTGGCAAGCTTGCTCCCATACATCCTACCGCCACAGATACAGGATCCCAAGAACTGGAAGGGACTCAGTGTATCATCCAGACTGACTCCCAAACTCACAATATTAACATTAGTTGCTCTGCTTACTTCTGCTTCTGGCTCCAGCCCTGTCCACCACTACCATTCATGCTCCAGCAGGCTGCCCATGAGTGAATGTGCCTCTTGAGCTTGAAGGGTTTCCCAGTGTTGCTTTATACTTTGCTACTACCCCCACCCAAATTAAACACTTCAAATGTGTGAGCACATCAACCATGTACCCCAATAATCTTTAATGCACTTGCAAGGACAATTGAACTTTTAACTCTTTTTCTTTGGGGATTTTCTTCAATAACTTTACTAGTCTCCAAAGTTGTGCTGCCAGATTCGGTAAATTTTACTAGGCTTACCCATGCGTGCTCCAAGGTCTCCAGAATGTCAAGGCACTGATGATCTTATTGAACCCATGGTGTGCTAGATTAGCTGCATGTAGTATTATTATTATTTTATAAATACTGATAAATTGCTCACATTTGTGAATATAAAAGCAGTGTACGGGGGGGGGGGGGTACAAGTACAGAATATATAGAAGAAGAAGAAGAAGAGTTTGGATTTGATATCCCGCTTTTCACTACCCGAAGGAGTCTCAAAGCGGCTAACATTCTCCTTTCCCTTCCTCCCCCACAACAAACACTCTGTGAGGTGAGTGGGGCTGAGAGACTTCAGAGAAGTGTGACTAGCCCAAGGTCACCCAGCAGCTGCATGTGGAGGAGTGTAGACACGAACCCGGTTCCCCAGATTACGAGTCTACCGCTCTTAACCACTACACCACACTGGCTCTCAATATACCACAAATAATACAATTAAACTAACTGTGCAACTCCACCAACCTCACACCAGTGTTTTGCACTACCTGCAACTTCTGAACCAACCTTAAGAGCACATAACCAGACTTTGGGATATCAATGCATGGACCACTTTGGCCAGATTATTCCTGCCCAGAAATGGCCATTGCTGTGATATTCCATCTCAGGAATTTCAGCAGACTAGTGAGAGTAGCTAAGTCCCCATTTGAAGTGGCAGCAATGTGCTTTCTTTCTTTCTTTCTTTACTTTTGGGGGGAGGTGAGAACCCTCAGCCACTTTGTCTTGAAAAAGCAAGAACCTAAAAAAAAAAAAACCCACACCCAAAATCAAATAACACCACCACCACCCACCACCCTGCCATTTCATGGGTGAATGGATGGCACCTTGAAAGTGGTATTTGCTGGAGATATATTTATTTAAAATTAAAATGTTTATTTATACTACTTCATTTTTTTAAATAAAATAAAATAAAGCAGTATACAGCATAAAGACAATGAGTTGCATTCAGCATTGCTGCTGCACAAATTCAACAGAGCTCCACTTACACAACAGAACTTGCCCTCCCCTCCAGCCCCAGCCTCCCCTCCCCTAATGCATCCTCAAAATCTGCTCTAAACAGTTGGAGGACCCCCTGGAGCATATTCTGGAGGCGTACAAGGAGAGGAGAGGAAGAGGAAGCCACTCGCACAGCACTGGATATAACCCAACGAATCTCTATAAAACCATAAATTTGGCACCTCTTTAAAAAGAATGTGATGAAGTTGTGCTTCTGAAGCTAAACTAAAAGCCACCTGTCAGCGACAGAAGCGTGCAAACAGCATGTAAGCTGGTCTGAGATCTTTGGAGGAAGACAATGTGAACTGAAATAAATATATAAGTGTAATGAAATAAACGCTGGTAGTGAGAATGCAGCCAAGAAATTATGCACATGCAGTCGATGGATTTAAAGGTTTGGGGATAACGGTTTAACAAACTGAACAACCAAACACAGGGGGTCCATGTTTAGTCTCCCTAACCTAAACCGCTTTGACATGAATTTCTAGGCTTGGTAGCTGCCTAGCTGCTGTGACAGTAAATGAAATGTGAACTCTGTGTCTGCTTGCACCAGGAGGAATTCCTTATCACAAGCCCTAATGATTTCTATTGCTTCATTGCAGGAACCTCTGTAAGAAGACACAACAATGGATCAATGTAGTCATTGACTAACTCACTCTGTGGATAAAGAAAGGGTTGTGCATTAATACAGTTTAAACCTACATGGAGTGTTCCTAATAGCATAACAATCTGACCTCCAAATTTAACCTTTAGCAACAGCTGTGTTAACTTTTTGTCTAAGAAATAAGGAAGAAGTATGGATCTTCCTGGCCCTGTATTCATTCCTCGTCCCACATGAACCATCAATCACATGGAGAAAAGCTTCAACCTTGCAGGCTTGGAGATGGGCAGAAATTGATATAAGCACTCAAGCCATGCCTGTTTCAATTATAAGAAAGGAGTCACTAACACAGAGGACCTCTCCAAATAATCCCATGTACAAGGTTACTGATCTGGACTAATGATAATATAAGAGTTTTGCAGCTAAAAGGACTGTCATCCATTTGCTGTTGCTTTCAATGGATTAAGACATTAATTAACATTCAGACAAAATATAAATTCCACAATTTTTTTATTTGGTATGAAGTTATTATATAGCACTTTCCTTCACAGCAGCTCAATATGAAAGGTGTATTCAATGATGACCGTATCTACTCTCAACTAAGGCTTACGTCCTGTGTATACTTCTTGGGAGAATTTGCTGAGATTTATTTCTGAGTAATTATGTGTGGGAACAGGCTGCAAATATTGTTTGGGAAAGTCTCCTGCATGCGTTACCTGAATGCAAAGGTGGACAGAGAATGATCGCAACAATGTAATAAACTCAGAACACCCTTTCAACTGTAATCTGATTTAAATCCACTTTAACTGATGAATTGCCCTGACTAATCAATTGATTCATGCAGCCTAATTAGTAAGTAAGATCGCACATTTCTACCAAGTGTCATGCTAGTGAAATTTTAGAGATGAGGCCAGCCACTAGTTCTCAATATAGACATACCTGTGCTCATCAGGAACTCAGCCTCTGCATCAATGCAAATTTTATAGTCCTACATGTTGGGCGAGAATGATTAAGAACCAATACTGTACTCGATCTTCAACCTTTTAGCCTCAATGGTAAGAACTCACAGTTATCCTAGGCAAGATGACCACTGACCATCCAGATGTTGCTGAATGACAACTCCTATCAATCCCAGCAAGAAGGAGCCTATGGCCAAGGATTATGGGAGTTGTAGTTCAGCTACATCTGGAGAGTCAAAGGTTCCACACATCTGTCCTAGACAGTTGAAAAATTCCTTGAACACCTTCCACAGTTCCCTTATTCAGTTTGTGAAAGCTGCCAGCACAGCCCAGATGTATTTGTCACCAACATCTGTTCTCTGTTGAAGGCTGTCTTAGGCAGTACTTGACCTTTTGGTCAAGAAAGCAGTCTTTAGATATGTAACAGCTTGCCTTATTAAACAGAAGCTGAATATAAGGGGCATCCTCATCCTAAAGGAGTGTAACAAGAATACTGTTTGTTTCCAGAGTAAACTAAAGAACTGGTGCTGCTTACATTTATTTTTATTTTGTATTATTTAATAAAATCAATAGTTTTAGAAACAAACATACATAATAAAATTACATGCCTGGGTAGGCTTATTTAATAATAATAAAAATATTAGCAGGCATCAGAAACAGTACAATAAAGGTGTCTGCCTCATATTAACAGGCAGGGCATAGATCAACCTAAAGTGTTGGGGGAAGAGGGCTTCCTTCCTATCTACCTACTGGTCTCCATATATTTGAAATTATCCATGGCTGATCTACCAGGATTGTCAGAACTTGTGTGTGCCAGCATACTAGCCTCCAAAACATGCCCAGGCACTGAAACTGAAGTTGTCCTGCTTCCCAGATCTCTGCCTCACTGCCATGTGCCAATACCTGTGAGCTCCAGGAATTAACTCAACTTCTCATTAAAGCCCTAAATGTAAACTCTCAATCATCTGTCCCACAGGAGAAGGGGTGTCACTTGTTCATCGACACAGCTAGCCCACACCGGCTTGATGGCCACACAACTGTATTTATGTTTTATTCTATATATTTTTTCTGGGAGGGGGGTTTAAAATTTTCATGTTTTCTGTTTCATATAATTTAACTAAGATTACAGTTGTGGCAAGAACGTCGCTAAAAGGGGGGGGGGAATCCAGTCTTTCTGCTGTTAAGTGTCTATGTATTGCTGCCCACCCTATAACACAAATCCTACCGAGTTCGGATGAATGCTGTCCATTTAGTCATTAACTTTATGCGTTATATAGCAATGCATGCCAATGTATGAGAGGGAGGGAAGGAGGGAGGGAGGGGGAGAGAGGGGGGGAGAATGGAGCCCTACAAGTGTTGACTTGCTCCACTTGGATGGAAGAGTTTCCAAAATAGGAAATCCCTGTGCTCACATATGCAATCAATACCTCTGTCCAAATGATACTCAGTGGGCAGCTGTACATTTTAGATGTGCTTTGGGCAAAGTATCAGGCAACCAATAAACTCATCATGCCATGGAAACAGAAATGATTCACAAACGTAAGCTCGGAAAACAAGACTTCTAACCCTAACCCTTATTTCTTCCATAGTGTTTCTCTTAAATATTGGTTGGGTTGTTGTACACATCCATTTTCTGCACACCCACATGCACAGAGAAATGGATGAAAGCTAACTGCTCTGTACTGCAGGGAATATATACATATATAAAAATAGGATTGAATTTCCTGGAAGAGGTTTAACCTTTTGACATCCAGAATCAGTAAACAAGGCTGCAGATTGTATTTTTCCTGGCATTAACTTTTTTGTGCCTTAAAACAATTACTGAACTCGGTTTGGCATGCAAATATTTCTAACTCATGAGTTGTAGGATGATATGTAATTAGAGCACAGGTAAATGCAGGGCCGTCTTAAAGGGATTGGCCGCCCTGGCGTGACGATCCCTCGGCGCCCCCGGTGGGCCGCCTCTCCGCCCACCTCCCTCCTGCACTGGCCGCCACTTGGGAGGGGGGGTGGGCAAGCAGGGGATGAGGGGCGTGGCGCTGCAAGCCGGCCGCCCTCCGGAGCCCCAGCTGGAGCGCTGGGAAGGGCGTGCAAAGCCCCACACTGCTCCAGCGCCACGCCCCTCATCCCCCGAGGGGCAGCCAGCGTGGGAGGGTGGTGGGCGAGCGGGGGATGAGGGGCGTGGCACTGGAGCAGCACAGGGCTTTGTGCACCCTTCCCAGCACTCCAGCTGGGGCTCTAGAGGGCAGCCAGCTTGCAGCTCGCCCGCCGGTGCGCGAGTGCCCGCCTGCCCGCCTGTCTGCCCATGGGGGCGGGCACGGGTTGGGGAGGGGGCGCCCGGTATGCCAGCGGGCTCGCAGGGGCGCCCCTGGGGGGCCTGGTGCCCTGGTGCACCGCGCCACCCAGCCCCTATGACAAGACGGCCCTGGGTAAATGAAAGGTATTGCTATGGAAGTTTTTTCTTCTTCCTTTATTGAACTATATAGTTTTGTACTGAATTACTATATAATTTGGCAGGCAAATGATTTTTGGTGTAGGACTAGCTAAATCATTCCAAAAGCTCAATACAGTATAAAAATATACATTGGGTGTTTGAGGGAAACACAGTTTTCCTCTTTTAGTAGAGAAAATAATACCAGTACTATTTCTCATTAAATCAAATCAGAGGAATGGACTCTTGTCACCAGTTCTATATGCCATACACTCTTCCTTATGTTACAATCAAGGGATGCCATTAGCTCTGATCAAACTTTAAGTAAGAATGTAAAGTATAATCCAGACCCCCCTCTGAATTAAATCTGAAGTGTCTTGCCTTAATTAATTTGGCATGCAATCTTTGAACATTTGGAGGGAATCACATTTTTCATGTAGGTCCTTTTAACCAGGGGTTTAGTATGCACAGTACAAATATCAGAACCATTATCTAAACTACATGTATTTGAAGAAATGACAAGAAATTATTTAATATAAAATCAGTTGCAAAATCCTCTTCTCAACTTCAAATGCACGACGCTGATCAGTACATCTTTTTGGTTATACATCATTTCCATTAATTATTCTGGATACAATGCAGCCAAACGAAGGTTTACTTTAATGCCATTGATTTCCATAGTATTTAAGAGTACTGTTAAACGCTTAAGAGCCCCAAACTTAACCATCTTTACTTGAAGTTAAGCCCAATACATAGGTTACTGCAGCAAAGGGGAGAGGGAAGAACTCCCCCAGGGCTAAATCCTACTCTTGGCCACTAGCATCTAGATGGAAGAAACACATGCGCCGGAAGAATGATGAGATTTCATTCTGCACACCAGCCCTACCCTACTAATTTTTCAGTAGATGCAATTTAAATTTCGTTATCTCCTATTCGTTTTGTAGTGGGGATGAGCAAATATGTCAATCTGAGTTTCTCTCATTTTTTCCAATCTTAAATTCAGTTCTCCAAATTTTCACATTTTTTTTTTAAGTCCTCATGAAAATTCATCACCATTTTACCACAAATTTCTCCTAATATTACACATTCTGTGCAATTTTTTATTCCGGCTAACATACTCCGTCTATCTATCTATCTATCTATCTATCTATCTATCTATCTATCTGGTATTCTCTTGTGGCTGTACTTTCTTGTGAGCAGCCTTACATGAGCCACACGCCGACAGAGGGTGGGGCCAGAGATTTTTTTAAAAAGGGATGTGACTGCCGCCTTTGTAAAGGTAAAGGTAAAGGGACCCCTGACCATCAGGTCCAGTCGTGTCCAACTCTGGGGTTGCAGCGCTCATCTCGCTCTATAGGCCAAGGGAGCCGGCGTTTGTCTAAATTCTAACCATGCTGAGTTCAGCGGTATCTGCATACACACAGATCCACCTGCCTCTTCTTCCCCCATTCAGGCAAGAAAGAGGCATTATCAAAGACACAATCCAGCAAAACAAAAGCACTTGAAGAGCGCACAGTTCAGAGTCAATGTTTGGTGAATACTGAGGATTTAGATCCCAGGCCTGAGGTTCCTCCCTTCTGCACTAGAGGCATCAGCAAATCTCAGGATGTTTAAGGGTTATGCAAGCTCAGCCCCCAAACCATTCCATTCTGTTAGATGCAATGCTGGTCTCCTTTTCATATTTCTTTAGCAATCTCTTTTTTTTAAAAAGATTTGTATTTGTCATGGAAAGCATCCAGACAGTTTTCCTAATCTTGCCATATTCCTTGAACCCTTAGCATTAAAAAAAACTTTCCCCCCCTTACATTTTAGGATCACATCTCAGATACAACCATCTTATCTCTCACTCTAGCCCTACAAATAAATATCCACAAGCCCAGCCTTCGATTACTGCTCCCTCCAAATAAAACGATGATGTCACTGTGAATCCGGGCAACACATCTGGACAAACCTTTCAATGGCATCATCTGGTTCTTATTCCTTTATTAGAAATCCCAAAAATATGCGTGCAACTTTACAGATACCAAAATAATAAAAAAGACTGCTGAGACAAGTACATTTCAAAACCTTCTTAGCTGAAATGGTTTGAAAAGGATTGAACAGCTGTATTTGGTAAGTTTTCTCCCAGAGCAAGCCCATGACAGGAGACTTAATTGTCCACATTTTTCTTTTATCCACCAACCTCAACTGAGCCTTATAAACCTGGACAGTTTGTTTAGTTTTCTGAGGGTCTGGGTGAGTATATTACTAGTGGAAGTGACCTCGGGATCAAGCCCCACTTTCCCAAGTTCCCAAGGCCAGCCAAATTATTTTAGACCCAAGGCAAAAATCCCATATGCCTCTCTTCCCTTCTGCAACAGTAAGAATGAAACAATAATATAGTAAATAACTAACCATTTGCTGTCCTTTCATGATACCCAAACTTAGCTGCTTGAGCCAGCTCCCTCACTTTGCCTAATGGTAGGGCCAGTTATTAGTATTATTATTTATTAAATTTCTATACTGCCCTTCTTCACAGGGCAGTTTACAATACAAAAACACAAAAATGCATACCATATTAACACACAATAACCTCTCTCCACACTGTTTAGAAAGCCATAATTGTTAATTAGCAATCCATCTATTTTATCATCAATTCCAGTTGTACTGCCTTTTCTTTCTTAGAGAGATGTACTTTGTTAAGTGATTATAAACCCTTTCAGATAACACTGTGTACAGACAGGGTGGGAGATTTCAGAAGAACTGGTCCTATGAGCATACAAACTCTATGTGCATGGGAGACTGTTCAGACAATAGATTGAATGTTTTTGGGGTGCTGGCAAGTGCTGAATCTGTTATTATTCCTGTGTGGTCTACCAGTGTTGTGTTGGTGGACCCAGGATGGTGTAGATGTTAGATTGTCAGACTAGGACGTGGTAGACCAGGGTTCATATTCCCACTTGGGCATGAAACTCACTGTGTGACCTTGGGCCAGTCACTTCCTTCAGCCTAACCTACTTCCCAAGGTGGTTGTGGAGATTAAATGAGGAGGTAGAGAACTATGTATGCCATCTTGAGCTCCTTAGAGAAAATGCTGGCATATGATTTCAAAAATAAAATGCTGGTGTTTTTTTGGTGATCCTCATGAAATATTACGGAAATTCAAGTGGATTTGTTTTAACTCTACTGGATCTGGTTTTTGTTTTTTGAACCAGAGCCCACTGAAAAGCAATGTCTGCTTTCTCTCTTTTTGTCTTGGTGTAAGGGTGGGAGGGGGAAACCGGCGCAGAAAGGAGAAAGAAAAGCAACCTGAAAGGGGTAGACCAATGACATTCTCTCAATGGATGCAAAAAAATAAAATAAAAATAGAATATAATTGACTCCTGGCAAGGTGTATTGACCCCTATTTTAAGCTAGGAAAAAACAAAATGGGAAAGCTCCGGTGTAGATAGGAAAGTGGTTTTCTTCCATTGCCAATGGCTGACACAAGAAGCCCAAGCCAGTTTGGGTCTGCAGAGGGAGCTAAAGTCCCCCTTGTCCACCACCATGGGCTTCAATCCAGCCCCCTACATCTGTGTCAAAGGCAGCTGTCTACCAGCTCCACCTGGTACACCAGCTGAGACCCTACCTGCCTGCGGTCTGCCTCGCCAGAGTGGTACATGCTATGGTTATCTCCCATCTTACTACAGAACCTTGGAAAATATAGTGCTCTTTTTGTTTGATTATTTTTTTAAAAAAAATCATATGACAGGTTTTTTTTAGGATTTAAGCAAAATACAAAACATCAAGCATGTCATTTTTCCTCCTTGGGCAATCTCAAGAAATATATTCCAGCTGCCCTTATATATGAGCCTAACAGATGCACTTTTGCCCAGTGCAAGTCATCTTTAAAGTAGTCAACTCAGTTTGGTCTAATCAACGAGCAGCATGAACTGGATCACCAAGGGATTGACAAGAGTCAGAAACAGCATTTAGCACTTTACTGACCTTGAGTCCACCTTTTTCAAAACTCCTTCTGGAACCACGATTTTTTCCAGCCATTTTCAAGTGATTTTTTCCACCTCCTCCTGAGAATAAAGCACTTGATTGACCACTAATGTTAAACCCCAATTCTCGCCCTGGGGGGAAAAAGAGACTGATAATCCAAAGTAAAGTAATATTCATAAACTCTATTTTGGAAGTTGCAAATAAATGCTTTGCCGTGTTCTTTAGTGTGCAGTGTATTATTATTGCCATCATAATTATTTCCACTCAACTAAAAACCAGATCCTGGGAAAGAGGTACACAAACCAAAATGTAAAAAGACAGAAAATATGTCAGAACTCTATTTTAGAAACCATACCTATGTGAAATGTAGACACTACATTAATTTTGGTGCCAAGAGACAACATTTATGGGTAATAGTATGCTAAGGGTTAAAGCTTTATATAACAAGTACAAACTAATAGCAATAACCAAAGGAGAATTATGTCCTCTCTTTTATATTTTCTTATCTATTTGGAAAGAAGATTAACTATTGCAGACCTGCTGAATGTAAAGGGAGCCCTGTTTTGGAACGGTGGTTGCCGCTTCTTAACACAGTAAGGAGCTTTACATATGCGGGTATTTAGAAGGTGCAATTTCTCCGACTTCAATTCAGCGGTGACCCATTCATTTAGCACTGAGTTTGACCTAGAGACGCTTCATCTAATTAATGGATCCTTCATAGTCCCCTTTGGCTGACTTCACCAGCATAAAGAAACATAAACTACCTAAATCTGGACACAAGAGAATGAAAAGCTGGACCATAAAGAGTTCTTCTGGTGGGAGAAAGCTGGAGTAATAATACTGAACTCCTGTTTTCCACACAGTAGGGTACATTCCAAGGTTATGATGACTTTTGAAACAAAACGTGGTCACAGAATAACTGTATTTTGATTCTCTTTCATTAGTTGAAGAGCCATTTGTGCCAGGCTCAAAATAAAACTTTAAATTAGTTTAAATTAGCTTGAATATTTTAGGTGTAGTCAAGCAGACAAGAATTTCCAATCATTTTAATGTGGACAAGAAAGTGGGGGGAGGAGGGGGAAGAGAGAGAGAAGCCAAACCTGGGTATTATTATTTGTTTGAAGATTATTTGAAGATTTCAGCTACCGTCAAATGTGAAAGACTACACCTTGAACGAATATTGTCTAATCTCTTCACTGAGTTCCTATTGTGTTCCTCTGAGCTCTTGTGCCAGCCCCCAACTCCATTCTGCTAGACACATCCTTGAAAATTCATGCAACAAATAATTTCTCTGTTGCAAAAGTGTGTGTGTGTGTGTGTGCGTGTGTGTGCGTGTTGTTGGGATTTAGTTAAAGTCTTGGACACTCAGACTTGGCAACAACAATCATTACTGTAAAAGAAAGTCTGAAAAAATCAACTGATTGCAACAGTTTACACAATAAATGCTCTATCTTCTTTTATTTCATTCCTTGCCACTCCACCCTATCAAAAGCACCGCACAGAAGAACTAGGTGTTTTAGGAAGTGAAATCATATTGAAAACTTAACAAAACACATATTTGACAGGGGAAATGTAAGTCCCATTGAATTCAGTGGCGCTTACTCCCTGGTAAGTAGAGGTAGCGCTTGCAGCCTTAGTCTTCTATGTGCAATGGACATATTCAGTGTTTAGAAACCTTCGTTTCCAAGTGATTCAGTCCAGAAAAGCATCACCCCCAGCTTTTTTTTGAATGTATAAATCAGCTCCAAATAAACATCAAACAAGAAGAGGCGGGGGTCCAGCTGCAAGACCATTAGAGAGGAGTTTGCCTTCTCTTCTCAAACTGTGCTGTAGGAATCCTGTGGAGCTGATTTTTAAAAAAAATGTATAATATACTACCATGAGATCTTCAATTATAATTGTTTATAGTACTACTATTTCAGGAATACCATATGCTCAAGTAATTAGAATCTGCATTGTAGAAAAGGTCACAATTAATGTTGCAGTTCTTCATAGCAAAATCTGCAGCTCATAGAAAACAAGGAGACACTTCGAACTGCGGGGTGGTGTGTGGTTTTTTCCCCCTATTACCCTTAATATCTTTTATCTTCCTCCCATAAGTACATGCAAAGCCTTCTCATACCTCCCAGCTGTGCTAATTTAGGGCTAATTCATAAGGCCATTGACCACAAGCCATGGTAGCCACAAGGCAAGACTTGAAAGCTGGACATTGTGTGTGTGTGTGCTCTATGCCTGTGGCTGGTCATAATTTCTATACTCTTAGCCACTCTTGCATGTGGCGTGGTAGGTCACAGCCAAGGAATCGTTGTTGTTTTTTAAGCACTCACCATAGCCAAGTTGAAAGGCCCTTAATCGAAACACTAAATAATTTTTAGAACCATACCGGGTTTAAAAGAAAAATGAAAACCTGGTACCAAGCGTTTCACTGTTTGCAGTAATCCAGTGGTGAAAGCTGGTAGAAATAGCTAAATCTTACTTGAACACTGTTGTGGCCTCCATTCTCACAGCGATAGCTTAGGGGGCACTGCTTGCCCTACTAACATTTGGTGCCTGAGACCTAATGGCAGAACCAGCTCTGAACCAAATCTTTTCTCTTCCTTCCTCTGACTGTCTAAGTTGTTCAGTACAAAATGGACCTTTCACCAATTTGGGGGCCAGTTTTGGCACACTCTAGAGCCAGCCAGGTAAGATAGTGAATGAGCAGACAAGATACTGTGCAGTTTGAAGTTCCTTTACTTGTCTTCATTTCCCTTTTTATTTATGAAGTATCCAGTTTTCTTACTCACTTCCTCTCCTTGCAAACTTCAAAACAGTGTGCTGACATGTTCAGAGGTGTTCTCTACACTACAGAAATATGAATCTGCTTGTTGTGGTGGTGACAATTTTGTAGACTACAGAATTTTTTAGATATAGTAGAAACAAAATTAAAAAATTCCTTCCAGTAGCACCTTAGAGACCAACTAAGTTTGTTCTTGGTATGAGCTTTCGTGTGCATGCACACTTCTTCAGATACACTGAAACAAAAGTCACCAGACCCTTATATATCGTGAGAGGGTGGGGAGGGGTATTACTCAGAAGGGTGGTGGGAATGGGTGATTGGCTGATAGGTGTGGTAAAACTATTGATGACTGTTAATGACTGCATTTGGTCTTACAGGAAAAAGCAATTGGTGAGATGGCTAAAATAGCTTTATCATGTATTTAGATGTAGTAGTTCATGGTGTACGGATAAAAGATTACTGAGACAAGTGTCATCTAGGAGTTGCAGTGCTCTGGGACAGGAGGCAATCTTTTACTTAACAGATATATCTTTCACATAAAAATACACGACTTTTAATCTCAGAGTCTTGGGTTCAAGCCCCACGTTGGGCAAAAGATTCCTGCATTGCAGGGGTTGGACTAGATGGACCCTCATGGTCCCTCTACAGTTCTATGATTCTATGAACACTTAGCATATTGGGCTGTTGCTTGTTCCCATGGAAGAAGCTCATTTGTCAGATATCGAAGGGCACAACTTCTATGTAGAACAAGATACGTTAGACCATTTCTCATGAACTTGACTCTCTAATCTGATGATTGTCATGTATGATAGAATTCACTTCTTGTTCAAATGAGCTAGCTATCAGCAAAGGAATTATAAAGGAGTGGGATCAGACTACCTGTTCTCACTTTGTAAGGGCAAACCTTAGTATTCAGGCCAGTGGCAGAAAGCTTAGTCCCAATGATCCAAGAAGCTTTCATAAGCCCTCTGGCAAGCAATTTAATGACTTCAGCTACCCTTTAAACTAAGTGACCAATCGCTGCCGATGCCTTTGTTATTCATTGTAATAACATTTATCACGATGAGCGCTGTTGGTATTAATATGGATGTAATATATACCCTTTTAATTATAGAACAAGAAAATCCAATTAGCCCTTTGCCTCATCAAAGTTCTTTGCTAACCATTACTATTTAAACACACAGTATGAAACATTTAAACAAAAGACTTATGTGCAACTCTCATGCCGCTCCCCAGTCTTTCTCACCATATGTTTCAATAGGAGCTGAAAAATTCTCAGGGCCAGTTCTATCTGATGTGACGGAGGAAGTCATGTAAATTAATTATTAGCTTGAACCCACCCAGCCCAGCCCAAAAAAAGATAGTGCTGACCAAAAAAGCCTGGAAGTGTTTGTATGTGAGGAATTCAAGAAGGCAACTGTAGGGATTCTGAGGAGACCAGAGGAAGTTAAGTGATTAAGAAAGAAAGAGAGGTTGTGTACACACTATACCTTTAAAGCACATTCAAAGCACTTTTCCCCCCTCAGAGAATTCTGGGTACTGTAGTTCACCCCTTACACAGTAGCAATTCCCAGCAACTCTTAATAAACCATAGTGCCCAAAATTCTTTGAAGGGGGAACTGTGCTGCAAATATGCTCTAAAGATAGTGTGTACACAGATTAAATAGAATTCATAAAGAAGGAGCAAACATGGTCAAGGGAATCTGGAGAGTATATGATGATAACCGCCAGGCAATTCTACAGCCTTGCTGAATGAGGCAGAAGAGGCACAGGGCTGGTGATGGCCAATTATTTTACAGAGAGCCGAAGGCGATCTGAAAGAGGGCTCACTGCTCAGGATGCATACCCCCAGGGGCAAAGCGATGAATCGTGGGGCAAAAGAATCCTAAACACACTGATGGGATCTGAACTACCTGTGATTGCCCAGGCAAGAGGTACTAGGGTCATGGTGGTTTAATGCACTGTGAGTCTCAAGCCAGGACATGGCTCAGGGGTCTTACTCCTAGAGCCACTGGGGCAATTTGCAAGTGGAGAAAGCTGCTGGTCTCATTCACCTAGGTTGCACCAACCACCACTGAAGATAGCAGGGAATGGTACTACAGTTCCCAGTGGGATCACACAACACATAGACCCAATCTGCTCCAGGTCTGGCTCAGTTCTAGGCCTATATAGACATTCACAAACATCAGCCGGCCATCTTAAAAGATAAGCAGATCAGAACCCTATATCCTGCCTTGAGAAGTTAACTAAAATTTTCTCTCGCCTCTGATAATTTTCAAGTGCAATTTCTCTTCTCATCCTCTGGTGGAGAATTGTCAGGGGAAGAAACTTTTGCCACAACAGGTTTAGAAATCTAGGGTATAAAGGCCACCATTTTAGGACTATGGTTTGCTGCTTTCAAATGACTCCAATATTAACACCCAAAGTTTCTCACATTCAGACACTCCCCTGTTCTACAAGTTGGGGAATGCTCAACCAGACAATGGGGGGTCCATTACTCACTGGCAACACCCCATAGAGCCTTGGATCATTCTAATTATCATTTAACAACTGAAAGCAAAGTTTAATAAGATTGCCACTCCCAGCTCTCCTACCTGTGTAAGTTAATTAGGAGAAACAATAATTGGAAGTGATGTGCAGTAACTGATCCAGAACGGAATGTCCACATGTTTAAGCAATCTAGCAAGAGCTGTAGCTTGAAAAACAAAATGTTTGAGCTCAACCCAAGAAAATGCTGTCGTTTAACGTACCTTAGAGAGAGGTCAACTTAACTATGTCTTCATTCCTGTTTTAATCCTGTTCTTAAATTTAATCTCATTGTAAAATCCTATACTGCCTCCCACTCCTCTTTTATATATCTGTGTTGTCCATAAGCTAAGAACAAGCAGCACCTCACTCAGACTCCGAATAAAATAAACAGCTTAATCCATATGATGACCAATGAACATACTGATTTTAGCTCAGTAGACAGTAAGGTATGTAGCCAAAACTAGCCATTAAAAAATCAATCCTGGCTTGAATGGCAGAAATCTCCCTGGAAAATATTTGGCTTGCATTTTCAAGTCATGTAAGTGTGAAATAATTCTTGATGATTAATAGTGTTAGAAGCTTTAAGGGATTCATTTAACTTTATATAGTATTGAAGTACATTAAACAATCAGAAGCTTTCTGCAAGTGGGACATCATGGGTTCTAGAGGCATCTGGGTTCCTAGTTAAGAAATATATTTAGGTTTTTTGAAAATACAAAGGAAGCAATGTCATCAGTTTCCATTGGAAAAGCAGATGTTATGTATCCTCAACAATTCCAATTTCTGTGTGTGTCTTTCTTTTTTGTATGAGGGCCCTTGGTTCTCATAGAGAAGCCCTCTATGTGGTCAAACCCAAGTGTAAAAAGTACCTCACAAGCAGGGGAGGTTTTCAGCCGGAGCTCAGCTCTGGCAACTGTCAGTTGGGTGTCATTGCCATTCTAAAAGAGCAAGGGAGAAGTTCATGATGAGCTCCGGTGCCTCTTTTTCTAAGAAAATAGCACTGCTCACAAACGTCCTAAAGTTGGGTATTGAAAGACGATGACAACACAGTCCTAAACAATTTCCATCTCAATGTGATTATATTTCTTCCAACTGAATAAAGCCTTAAAAAATAAATTACATATTCTTCCATATTACATGGTGTCATACATTTGAGGAAAGTTGCATTCAGACATCAGGTTTTTTGCATTAGCTATAATGCCAACACTTCTGTCCCAGTTTCATGCATTACTCTTACACTGCATTACCTGTTACATTATGGAACTGTGGCTTTTTAATTGATATACTGCCATGTCACACTAAATTTCATTCGTACCTGCAGATGTGGTATGACACAACAGCAGGTGTTGTTGGACACCTCGCCGCCACCTTGTATGCTCATGCAAGCTTCTGTTCCCCCATGAAAATGGAAGGAAATAAATGTATGCCAGAAAACCGGCTCAAATTTTGTCACATGAGTGGTGGTGACGTCCTTCATGAAAACCATGGGAACTCCTTGGATTTTCCTGGTTAACAGAGTTGGAAATGGATTTTTTTCTGGAAGCAACTCACACAGAAATTAGCACTAAACATCCACTAGTATCTGCTAGATTTCCCCAAGTGGCTTTTATGTCGTAGGAATGATAACATAAAACACAGAGGTTATCAGGTAAGGAAACATCAGGAAAGTAGAATAAAGGATTGTCTGAATGTAGCCAAAGTCTAGAAGGAGTGCAAGATAATATGTTGCATGACCTGCTAGCACAGGCATAGGCAAACTCAGCCCTCCAGATGTTTTGGGACTACAACTCCCATCATCCCTAGCTAACAGGACCAATGGTCAGGGATGATGGGAATTGTACTCTCAAAACATCTGGAGGGCCGAGTTTGCCTATGCCTGTGCTAGCAGAATATCATGGCATGTGGTATAAAGGGCTTCAGCTGGAAAAGGCAACCAGCTGAGAGTCAGAGAAGCCCCTTGGGTGAATAGAAGTGCCTCCTACTCAAATAAACACCCCTTAGGATCCAACCTATGCCTAATATTTAGGGGCTTTTTTCAGCCAGAACTCAGTTCCAACACCTCATGGGTGGACACCATTGCCATTCTAAGAGAACAAGGGAGGTGTTCATGGTGAGTTCTGACACTCTTTTCTAGAAAAACAGGTGTGGGTGGGTGGGTGTTTCAACTGAATTGGTTTCCTATTATGACATTTTAACATGAGTATAAATCCTCCACAGAATTAAGTCCACCAATAGTATTTTAAGCCTGTGTGTGTGTGTGTGTGTGTGCGTGCCTGTTGTCTTTGTCCATGTCCATGGAGTTTTCTTGGCAGGGATACTGGAGTGGCTTTCCAGTTCCTTCTCCAGGTGGATCACGTTTAGTCAAAACTTTCCACTATGCCCTGCACAGTATAGCTCAATAGTTTCTCTGAGTTATTCAACCCCTTCACCACGACAATGCAGTGATCCATGAAAGAGTGAAAAATATGGTCTGAAACTCAACAGCAAAAAAACTAAGATCATGGCCACTGGTCTCATCACCTCCTGGCAAATAGAAGGGGAAGAAATGGAGGCATTTTACTTTCTTGGGATCCGTGATCACTGCAGATGGTAACAGCAGTCACGAAATTAAAAGACACCTGCTTCTTGGAAGAAAAGCAATGACAAACCTAGGCAGCATCTTAAAAAGCAGAGACATCACCTTGCCAACAAAGGTCTGTATAGTTAAAGCTATGGTTTTCCCATTAGTGATGTATGGAAGTGAGAGCTGGACCATCAAGAAGGCTGATTGCCAAAGAATTGATGCTTTTGAATTATGCTGCTGGAGGAGAGTCTTGAGAGTCCCATGGACTGCAAGAAGATCAAACCTATCCATCCTTAAGGAAATCAGCCCTGAGTGCTCACTGGAAGGACAGATCCTGAAGCTGAGGCTCCAATACTTTGGCCACCTCATGAGAAGAGAAGACTCCCTGGAAAAGACCCTGATGTTGGGAAAGATGGAGGGCACAAGGAGAAGGGGACGACAGAGGACGAGATGGTTGGACAGTGTTCTCAAAGCTACCAACATGAGTCTGACCAAACTGCGGGAGGCAGTGGAAGACAGGAGTGCCTGGCGTGCTCTGGTCCATGAGGTCACAAAGAGTCGGACACGACTAAATGACTAAACAACAACATGTGTGTGTGTGTGTGTGTGTTTGGTATAGATGTCCTTGATCACAAAAGTTACAATGAAGGCAGCATACCTTTGTATTCACATACCTCTGTAGGCAGTATCTGAGAGAATATAGAATGAATTGTCTATTTCCATCTAGATTATGAACTGCAATTAAGCAGAGACAGAAAGAACACTATGCTGTCATTCTCTGTATGATACATTACATCAACAAACCTTTCTCAACTAATTATAAAGTTTCCCTTATCTCTATTGACTTTATTTTTTAAAGTAACTAGCGATGCACAAGTACAGTGTGAAATTTTGACCCAATCCCTCTGCCCTCCAATTTTAGTTCTGCGTGAGGCAGTACAGAATAAAGATGTTTTAAATGTATTAAACATTGGTCGTTCTTTTAAAATTACATGACAAAACCTTTTCTAAAGCATTATTTCAATAAAGCCTCATTACTCACAGTCCACAGAAGTTCATTAGGAGAAGATCGCTTTGGAAAGAATTCAACTAACTACCCTTTCTTCTCAGCAGTGAATTATATGAGCTACTTCCTAGTTATTTAAATCTTAAAATAAAAGATGTAAACGCTACAGTGACATCTTAAGATCATTGGCGAGGCAGGTCTTGCCTGCATGGGGAAAAAAATGCCCAGCTGGTCTGGAGATAAAACAGATTGATAATTAGTTGCAAAATGTAACATTTCATCAGGAATATTTTGAATAATCCAATTTATCTTTGTCAGATATGCAGCACATATTTTTTTTTCCTTTGGAGACTCTTTGTTCTTTAACATAATATTATAATTTCAGCCTCCTAATTAACGCGCCAGTCAGTCGGACCTGCCTTGATGTCGTGCTGCAGATCGGAGGCTGATGTTACTGCACAGAGATAAGGTGCTTGCCCTGAGCCACATGCCACCACTAACTACTGTGGTGCCTGCTGCCTGCTTACCATCCTACTGAGGCTTTAACTAGTTTGATATTGATGAGATCAAAGATAGGCAGTTTGAAGGGAGGAGGGCTTCACTCTGCTGGCTAGTTTGAGTGATTGGGGCCAGTTTACTGCAGCTGGGACCACTATTTCTTTGCACTTTCAAAAGCCGAAAGCAGCCCGCCAGTGTGAGCTCCTACTGGCTCGGGTTTCTAATTAACGGATAAAAATGCATTGTCCCTCCTTAATGTCTGAACATAGTCAGGAAGGTAAAGATATCAGACCGAACGTTCCTTAGCTGAACCTCCAGCTCCCCCAGTGAACAAATGTACAGGCTGTTTGATGTCCCTGATTGTGCTGTGTTAATTCCCTTCAGTGGCAGCCTAAAGGGTGGAGGTCTACATGGCCTGATAGGGAAGGACAGAAAAGTTGCTCGAGACAGGGGCGGTAGCGGAGAATTTGAAGAAAGCAACAGCAGGTTGAATGACACAGGAGTGGCTGTAAACACATCTTAGAGAGCTGCCAGTGCCATCTCCACAGACGCCCCATTGTCTCACAGGCTGATATTTCCTTTCTTGTTATAACTTAACACTTTTCATTTTGCCTGTTTGAGGTGTGTGTGTGTGTGTGTGTGTGTGTGTGTGTGTGTGTAGGAAATCAGTGCAAGGAAAGAGGAACTTTACATATTTATTATGGGATCTGGAATGCTGTATTCCGAGGTTGAATGTTCTCCCTACAAACGAAAGCGTGCGTTGTAGTCTGTGGATTAGGAAAACTCAAGAAGTTGCACTCTGTCCCCACCCCACCCCACCCCCCCAAAGAATCCTTGAAATTGTAATCTGGCAGGTGCTAAGAATTCTTTGTTAGAGAGCAGAAAATAACCTTCCTAGACGAAGAAGTCTACGAAGACGAGGATGAAAAAGAAGAATAAATTAAAATGCTTGTTAAACCAATACTGCAACCCTTTGTACACATAACCTAAGGGGGGAGCCCCACTGAATACAATGAGGCTAGATATATATATGGCAAGACTTCCTAGCACATACACAAAGTTAAGGCTAATTCTGTTTGACATCTAGCTTGTAATTTTAAATTCACACTTTTTAGACTATCATGGGATGGTAAACCAATGCTTTCCTCATTTTGGAAACTTGATTATTAAGTATTATTTCATATATCAATACTATATATGATCAGTACAAATAAGGTGGGTAAGGTAAAAGATAAAGGATCCCTGGATGGTTAAGTCCAGTCATAGGCGACTATGGGGTACAGCGCTCATCTCGCTTCAGGCTGAGAGAGCCCGTATTAGTCCATAGACAGCTTTCCGGGTCATGTGGCCAGCATGACTAAATCACTTCTGGCACAACAGAATACTGTGACAGAAGACAGAGCACACGGAAATGCCGTTGACCTTCCCGCCACAGCAGTACCTATTTGCACTATTCTGCACTGGCAGAAGCTGGGACAGAGAAACAGGATATCACACCTCATGGCTCAGCTTCTGTTTGGACTCTGCTAGTGTCATGTGCTCATGTCCTAGGATATGGGTCACATCAGCGCGGCGGGACACGGGAGTGATGCATCATCCCAGGCGGCGCTGCGTTGGGGGAGAGGCATCGGCCTCGGCGTTTCCCAACACATCCCATCATGAAGATTCGAACTGCTGACCTTCTGATCGGCAAGCCCGAGGCTCAGTGGTTTAGACCATGCCAAATACTGTGAAGCTGATAGGAGGTGGAATCCAATGACATCTGGAGGGCCACAAATTAGCCATACCTGCTGTAACGTTGCATTGACACATTCAATACTTTATAAGCATAACCCTTAAAAGTTATTCTAAAGTGCGTGCAGATTATCCATTTCACCAATGTCACAGAACTAGAGTCAATAAGCATGCTTGGAAGCAATTGACATCATGGTTATATTTTATAGTCTTCTGTTACTTGCTAGATCTTAATCCTTTGGGTCCTACGGTATTGCGTAATATATGTACTGATCTCCATCCAAAAAGTTTTAATACTTGACCAATTCCATTATATGTGCATAAAACACATTTTGTTCTGCAACATTCTACCACACTAACCTTATACATTTTGTTCAGCCTGCCAAGTGTCATTTAATCATGATTTTCCTTTAACAAATGAGAATACCACAAATATGTATGAAAGATGAGATCCAGTGTTGTGTGAGCAGGCATCTGCTTGTGCAACAGAGCTTCTCTTTGCTCTCCTCCCAGCTGCAGTTCCCTGCGCATCTCCAAACCCAGCTTCAGTGTACTGAGGGACCCTCCAGAGCAGATTGGGTGGGTACAGGAGGCTGGAGGTGGGAATCCTATTGCACAAGCGGATTTCTGTTGCCCAATTGGGTGGGATGCCACCCAGAAATATATATATTCCGTTTGGTCTTGAAATTGTTACTCAGTTCATTTCTCAACAGAACTTTAGAGTTATAGACTTGGATCCAAAGACTGGTGAGTGGACGAAGTGGTTGGGATAATGGGATCTAGAATCAAACAACATCTAGAAATCCATAAATTCCCACCCCCTGGCTTGTATCAACGAATAATAAAGGCAACATTCTGCTGGGACATGGTATAAGTACACCTATATACAGATATATTTTAGATGGATGTCCAACTCCACACTATTAATTTGGCTACTGAAACATGGAGAAAGTGTGATCAGACAAGATAATTCAAGTAAATACCTTGGTGGTGTATACAGCAGTGTTTTTCAACCTTTTTTGGGCAAAGGCACACTTGTTTCATGAAAAAAATCACGAGGCACACCACCATTAGAAAATGTTAAAAAATTTAACTCTGTGCCTATATTGACTATATATAAAGTAATTCTCTTTAATTTTTCCATTTTTCCCACGGCACACCAGGCAACATCTCACGGCACACTAGTGTGCCGCGGAACAGTGGTTGAAAAACACTGGTATACAGGGTCAAGGCTAAAAGGTCCAACAGGAACAGGGAGGGAGGTCGAACCCTGACGAAGGTCAGTAGAAAAGAGAAAAGTAGTTATCTTGTGTTCATTAAAATAAAATAAAAAGTTAAACAGGACAAGACTCAGAAAGATGGCTGTAATGCACTGAGGTCCAATTCCATGCTACTTGAGACATCCATGATTAGAGCTCATCACGTGATTTTTTTAAAATTCGTGATTCATAGATCATACTTTGAAAGGAATGATTTGTGTTTGTGCTTTTCAAGTCCTGTCTCACACAGAGACTGGTCAAAAGAGATGGGGGAGCTGAAATATTCTTTTCATTAGCTTTTAAGGCATGTAAGGTCTTATGCTCCATTGCCTCACACTTGAGCTTCCATTTACACCTGCGAAGACAGTACTATAGCAGAAATGACAGTGTACTACACCTACTTGGCAAAGTAGTAAACAACTTCACAGATTCCAAGGGAATAGAAATATCAGGACAATTTTATTTCCTTAAAATTTCTCAAGAGTATTATTCATGCACTATGCATGGATAAGTTAGTTCTGAACATAATGATGTTTTGTTTTTAAAAATCTAAAATATATTCCTAAAGCAAATTTAATTTATAGAACCATATTGCCATTTCTTCACTGTCATTTTCACAAGCTATCTTACTTAAAACATGGAAAAATCTTGACTTGTCAATTGCATCCAGTAATTTTTAATGCAAATTTATATATATATTGCTAGCTTTGAAGTTTATGAGTAAGTAATAAATGCTGTGTGGATTGAATTACTGTTTCTGGTTGCTGTGAGGTATGGCTATTTCAGTATCAGAACTAGACATCTAATTTTGAAAGCTGGGGTGCAGCAGAAAGATAATATGAAGGACTTTAATGGAATATCTTTGTTCCCTTGTATAGTGAATATATGCACTGGAAATTAGTGCTGTGCTGAAACTGTCTCCTGCATTATTTCCTACTATTCTTCATCAATTTATAAGAAAAGAAACTACCTTTGGGTGGCATGAAGGATTTTTGTTATGCTTACCTTACTTCTGTGGTGCTCCTGGATAGATTTTTTTTGGGGGGGAGGGTAAAGGTATTGGGCAAAAAAAAGAAAGAAAATGCTTCGACACAAAGCTTTTAAGCATGGACCTGTGCCTGCAAAGAGCAGGGTGAAAGATAAGTGTGAATAAGCCCTTAGTCCCACTGATTTCATTGGGAATTTAGCACAGCTGGTTTTGTCTGGATCCAACCCATTGTTTATGTCATGCTTCATATTCAATGCACAACACCCTAGTACACAAATAGCATTCAATCACTGTTAAATGGCAGCATCAAGCATTAATGAAATCTTTTATTATCCCAATATTTAACTTATAGATTGTTCATATTTAATCCCAAATTTACTGTCAGAATAGTTTTCACCTCCCTCACTCTTTCCCCTGCCTCAGACATTTCCAGCTTGACACAAAGAGCTGGCTGTTTTCTCCAAGCTTCCAGAGAACATTCACATACAGTAATTATATGTACCCAAATAATTTATTTACATCTTCACCTTTCTACTTCATTACAAAAACACAACATCCTCTTCTACAACAGCCAGTGCTCATCTTTCTGTACTGTCCTCCCCAACCATTTCCTTGCTCATTCTTCCCAAGCTTAAGAAATGCAGTCATTTCTAATTATATCTTCACATATTCCCTCTTGCTTATTACCTGCCTCGTTGCTCAATCTATTTCACTCTGCTTAAGAGGATGCAGTTATTTTGCTACATCCTTGTGATCACAAACCACTTAGAATTCCCACCACTGGCCTTATGCTAACACTTTTGAGTCCAGACGCACAGTCCTGACCACGTGAGGTGGTGCCTGGAGGATTCTTGAGTAGGGAACTGCAAGGTCTTAAGGTCTTTTGAAAATTCTCTGCTAGGTGGCTTTGGGTAAGCCGGTGCAGAAACAACGCAATGATCTTTTCAAGCTGTAACAGTTGAACAACTTTGGCCAAGGTGGGTAGAATCTTGACCATCTTGACATTTGTTATCAGCTTGAGGCTCCTTATGATAATAATCCAATTGCTTCCAAAGACTGGGTAATGAAACATACATGGTGTTCCACATGTATCCAAAGACTTATCTGGGTCCCATATCCTCTAATTCTCCAAAGTCATAACCAGTGTAGCACTGATACATCCAGGGGTGGGGGTGGTTGTTAATACTCAGCAACACCACACACAGGGCATGCACAATAGTGTTGTTTTCTGCTCATGCACAGGACGCATAATATGCAAGCCAAAATATTCCGTCTTGATAATGAGCCCATTTGGACTATTTCTATTAGACTGAAATATAGTTAAATTTAAAATCTATTTCAGTAAAGCTGGGTGTTTAATTGCTGCTTACATTTCCTACATACTATATATAGGGAGCATGAAAACTTACTGTTGACTTTAGTGGAGCCTATGTTTCAGAAACTCAGCATGTGGTAAATAAAGCACAGAGATACTATGCAGGTAATGCAAACATATGAAGCAATTGAAATTAAGTAGCCTCTCTGCATAGATTATCTGCTATTATTTGGGGCCCAGAAAACTCAGCGGTTGCTTTCCTTCACAGGATCAGACTTTAGGTTTGCAAAATGTTATAAACCACCAGCATTTATCATAATAATAATAATAATAATAATAATAATAATAATAATAATAAAGTAAAGTTGAGGAGACACAGTTTCAAATCCTCAATCAGACATGAAGTGCCCTGGGTGACCTTGGTCAATTCACTATCTCTCAGCCTAACCTACCTCAGAGGGTTGTTATGAGGATAAAATGGGGTGGGGGGATCATATATGTTATGCTGAGCTCCTTGGAGAGGCAGAATAGAAACATGGTAATAAATACTGCTTGACCTCCTTCAGCCTTTCTGCAAAAGGGTTCTGTCTTGCTCCTCATGATCTTCAACATAAACCCACTGAGTGAGATCATCTAGTAGCTTGGAGTGGGGTGCCATCAATATGCTAATGACACCCAGCTTTATTACTCTTTTATATATGACTTAGGTAAGTGCTAATTGGTGCTTAGAATTAATAATGCTCTGCATAAAGGCCAAAAGCTTAAGCTCAGTTCAGTGGTGGAGCATATGCCTGCGCTGCCCAGAGCGTGAGTGCTCCTGAGGGGGCAGGGCGTGGAGGGTGCCCTCCCAGGTGCAGCATAGCTGCTTGGGTGCACGGAGCGGCATGCACGTCCTGCAGCTAGGGGCGGAGTGAGCTGCCAATGGTGGACATTCGGCATGCCGCCCACCCGTGACTCCCAAGCCTCCCCCAGCTGTCAAAACAAAGGGGAAAGGGGGAATGCCACTGGCAAAGTGGCGCAGCTCCCCCCTTTCCCCAGCTCGGGGCAGGCTTGGGAGTTGCGGGCAGGCAGCACACCAAATGTCATCCCCCCCTCAGTGAAGACACATGGGGCGGTCCGCCCCCACCGCACCTCCCTTCCTCTGCCCCTGGCTCAGTTCTGACAAGATGGAGGCACTATTGATGGGTGGCTCTCCTGTCCAGGTAAGGAGTGTTCAATCTGTTCTGGGTGCTATCCCACTACCCCTAAAGGATCAGGTCTGCAGTTATAGTATGATTATTGAGCATGACTGGACACTAGAGGCCCAAGTGGCTTCAGCAGCACAGAATGTCAAGACCGTAGGGGTCAGGTTCTCTTCTACAGAAGAGTCAAAGTGGGTAAAATAATTGCACTCAGGGACAACATCAGATGTCTATAAACAGCCAGAAGCACTTGTGTAAAATGGGCGAGTTGTGCCCACCTCTGACAGAGGACTGCAGCTCAGAAGCCCTAGAAGGATTACAGTCTTCCCCACTCTATCTCAGTGAGCAACTCTTACAGCAGGCTAGGCCCCTTTAAATGAAGATGTTCCTCTCACCAAAGGCAGAACTAGCAGATGAGATAGAGCTGCAGCTCCTATTTAACCCTCACTTCGAGCATGCCTTGTGCTGAAGCAACATCTGAGTTATGAAGTCTCTTATGAAGTCTCTAGTCTAAGCCTGCGTGGAGCTGTCCATGGTCCTACACAAGCCTTGTCTCAGTACAGTACTGCTATCACCATGCATTGCATGGATGGCTACCTTTGACGGCAGCCCTAACACTGCAGACAAAATACAGAGTCAAGGTTCAGGTCTTTTAGAACTCCTGTCCTGAAATAGCTCCACTGACTACCAACCTGTTTCTGAGCCTTATTCATAGTGCTGGTGCTTACAAAGCACATAGCTAAGCAAAGGAATTCACTACCACAAGCTGTAGGGATGGCCACCAACTTGGATGGCTTTAAAAGAGTTTGAGATAAATTCAAGGAGGATAAGACTATCATTAGCTAAATGATTAGAGGCAGTATGCCTCTGAATACCAGACATTGGGGAACAATTGCAGGAGAGATCTAGTAACGCAATGTCCTGCTTAGGGACTTGCCATAGACATGTAGTTGGTAACTGTGTGAAAAGGGGAACTAGGCTAGGCAAGTATTTGGTCTGATCCAGCAGAGCTTTTCCTTTAGCCTTACAGTGCTTGGGACCTGGGTACCCAAAGGAATGTCTGCTTCCACATTAACCTGCCCTTATACAGGGTGAGTCTTTTAAAAGAGGCCCCGTGGAACATGTGAACTCTGTATCCACGGGGCCTGTTTTAAAGCACTCACCCTGTATTTTGATCAAATTTGGAGACACTTGGCCACAGAGGAGAGTGCTTTTTTGTTTCAGCACCCTATTTATGGGACTACCTCTTCAAGGAGACTCACCTACCTTTTACATGGATGTCCTCTTGACACCAGGCAAAGATCTTTGATTTTCCTGGGTTTTAATTAACTAACGTATATGCTTATGGAGCATAAAAACAGAGCTACACTAAAGATGGTGCAATGGATTTGGAAAATCAGGAAACATAATCAGGATTTAGATGAATGACATTCTAATCTCAGTGGTATATTTTACTTTTATTAGATCCAGTGTGTGTGTGTGTGTGTGTGTGTGTGTGTGTGTGTTCTTAAAAGCAGTTAAACAAAGCTACTGAAAGCCAGGTTCAGACAGACAGACACATCCCTAAATTAAAAGGAAAGTTTCTCTCTAGCAATTTGGTCAGCAGCTCTGGCTGTCACTAGGGAATAAATCAATTTGTAGCAGCAGGGTTATCTATTTAAGTGCTAACCCTGAACAGCTTAATTGAGGAAGTGTGTTAAAAGCTAAAGGACAATGGCCACATTAAGTGCACGAAGGCTGTGTTGTCAAACTGTTGATGTTGTTGTCTTAAAAGATGAAAATCTTTTGCACTCTGGAGTCATCACACACTTCTTTCAGCTAATCAATGGAATATCCCATTCCTGGTGGTTCCTGATTTGTAACTACATTTTAAACTTTATAAAAGGTAAATATATGATCATAAATAGAATAATAGACTCATAGGGACCCCAAGAGTCATCTAATTAACAAACAGTATAGTTCCATACATTCCTATGAAAGGTAAGCCTCTTTGGGCTCAGTGTGTGACTCACAGGTAAGTGTGTGTAGCAGGGATGGGAGATTTATGTGGTCCAGAAGTTGCTGAACTACAAATACTAGCAACCCTGGCCATTGGCCAAGCTGTCTGGGGATGATAGCATCCAATAACATCTGGAGGCCACAGATTCCACACCCCTGCTGTATACAATAGACAACTTAAGCTCTTTAACCGTAATGCCATGCCTGCTATCCCTAGCTGCATGTTTACCTATTTTGGTAATAAAGTAGTCGAGCATTTATTCCTTTCTGTTCCACAGTACTCACAAGAAGTCTCATTTAAGTGCAATAAATGAGTTATGGGGCAAAGTATGCCAAATTATTCACAAGGTGTCTGGAGAGCAGACAGAATGTCATTAGCCTGTGATGCCTTAAGGTTATTGGCCTGCATCCCCACTGAGGGGTGCAAGCCACACTCCAAGCACAGTGTCTGCATTGTGCAGCTTCAGCCTGACCCCTGTCCCCACTCCTGCCAACTGAAGTCCTGAAAAACCTTCCCCACCATCAGCTGACAACTGCATACAAGTTTGCTAATCATCCTTCCATGCTCCATGACAACAAATACCTAATAAGGATTTCGAAAATATAAGTCATGCTATTGTTGCCATCCTCCGGTGCAAGGGTGGGGAATTAGATTTGGCTGGGAGATGTGGTTGGGAGCCCCTCTCTGCACAGGTCACTTTAGCAGGTGGGCAGAACCAGCCACCTGTTGATCACCTGACAGCATGTGATGTCAGGTGACTGAAGGTTCAAGGAACGGCTGGTTGAATTCAAAACAGAAAGAATTTCGAGCCAGAATAGCAAAGGAAGAACCGAGAGCACACTCTCATGTATACTTATTCCATAACAGCCCTTCATGTGTTCATTCACATGACTAGAATTACTGCTTTTCACCCTTTTACCCTTCCTGCCGTCCCAAGACGCTCAGGGAGGCACCCATTGAGTTATCCCTGTCTTTATCTTCACAAACATATTGCAAGGTAGGTTAGGTTGGCAGATACGCTATTTGCCTGAGCTGAAAACTCTCTCCAGTGCATGTGTGCCACGTTATTATGATTTTCACTACGGCACCTTGTAGCCTCTAAGTGGGACCAGTCTTGTCTAAATCCCTGCCCAGCAAAATAAAGTCAAAAACAGAGGGAATGTAGATCAGATGTCTTGTGTCCTCATTTGCTTTGCTTAGAAAAGATTCTGGAAGCTAAAAGGAACGAAGAAGTGAAGTGGTGGTTTTATTTTAACCCCCCACCCCACCCCACGTACAATGGAGGGAGCTTCAGTAATATATCACACTTTACTCCTTGCCACAGAGGTATTTTTATAACTAAAGCAGGGTGGTTTTTTATGGGTTAGATGTTGTTGTCCTAGCGTACCCACAGCTTGTATTCTCTTGATACAATATATGTTTGTTCTCTACTTAATTTTTAATGTATGTATTTGCTTTTATATTAAAATTCAATAAAAATTTAATTATAAAACACTGAAATATATGTATCTGCAGAGAGATACAGCTGTGGTTTTACAACAGATGCACTTTCCACCACACACAGATATAGATATATAGACACACACATATAAATATATATATTACAGTGCAGATTTTAACCATTAAATAAAATGTTTGAAGCTTGACTCCCCCTGCATATGTCAGGAAGGACTAGGTACAATGTCACTGGGATGTGGAGCAACACACAGCTAATTTCAATATTAAGAGAATGAAAGATGTTATAGCAAGCAGGAAGTTTCATGAAAGGTTCTCCCTCCCCACCCCATTTTTTAACCATTCAAAAGATGCTGAACCTAATGAAACACCCATTTTAGCCCTTGATCCTATGCTTTAGATGCAGCCAGAAGGAGCTTGCTGGTAGACTATTGTCTTTTGCATCAGAGAAGCCATGAAAGTTATTAGCCTTACCAAAGACATGGCTGGCATGAGTGCCTGGCCTCCCTGAGCAGGAGTTGCTAGGATCCAAACATCCCAGGAGGGCCCCTAGCTGCTAAGAAGGAAGGAGCCACCACCCACTTTCTCTTACTGGTTGGTAGCAAGGATTAGGACGCCCTGGGGTCATTTGCCCTGCTCCGGTGGCCCCTCTTCTTTGCTGCCATCCCAGCCCCCAGCACAGAGCAGGCAGTAGTGGCTGTCCTTGCAGCTCATTTGCCATCCCAAGCTACTGATGATAACAGTGGAGCACTTGCCTGCCCTCCACTCCTGGCTCTCGTCACCATTTGCTCACCTGCTTGGACAGAGATGCCTGCAAGGGGCCCCTGCCTGCCCTCTTCCACTGTGAGGCAGTGAAGGCCTGCATATCCCTATACCTCTAACCCCCATATCGCATAAACTGGTGCTCTGCCAGCAAAGCATCACATGAGATGCCACTGGGTGCAGCCCCCCACAATACACTGGCAAATGGGTCCTAGGGGCTGCGGATGCTCCTTCTCACATTCCCCCACAAGCACTTGGATCTGCGACCCTAAGATGTGCTGTTACTCAGCATTCCCATCATGCGGCATCATGCGGCACAAGCTTACTTGCTTCTCATATGATGCTCAGACTTCTTTGTGATGCAACATAGACTGAAGGAATCATTAGAGCAAAAATTTTAATAGCTACTGTTGCACTAACCCTAAGCATAGCTGTCAACTTTTCCCTTTTCTTGCGAAGAAACCTATTCGGAATAAGGGAATTTCCCTTTAAAAAGGAGGGAAAGTTGACAGCTATGACCCTAAGACAGAGCCCAGATCAATAATACCGCTTGTGTGTGTGTGTGTGTGTGTGTGTGTACACCAGTACCTCTATTATTATTTTTTTACTGCCCATGGCAGTGATTTTTTGCTAACACCCACAACACTTTTATCAATACATGAGGAGCCTACTGGCACCTCATTTTTATTTTTACAAAAAAAGCAAAAAGCACACATTCCCTTTTCTTGGTTGATGATTTTCCAAACCTCATTTTACTTCATTCTGAATTTGCAGGTAATGGAAAAAGGAAACAAGATTCTTACTATGGACTGGGTGGAAACACAGCTCACATTATTATTCTTCCTCTATAAAAAAAAAAAGAATGCCATTGTAATTTATTGGTCAGGTGCTGAAGTTTAGTGCAAAGTACATTCACCACAGCAAACAGAGTGTGTCTTAACTGATTTCAAATCTCCGTTTTAGTTACGAAGCCAAAAACACACACCATGTCCTGGGTTGTTGTTTTTTTTAATGCTGAGAACTCTATAATTATAGCATCTTTGGCTACGCTTTCAGCAGTCCAGGTGCACTGAAGCTCAGCTACATTCCTAATTTCTTTTTCTTTTTCTTTTTAATTGAGTAGCATAACGATCGAAGCATTTTCAGACTGTTGTCTAATCTGTGTTTCTGCATATTCCAGTGTAAATCAAAGGGCCAAATGTCTTTCTCTTTTTTAAAGTAAAAGCTGCAGCAGGCCCCAATCTAGAAGGAACCCAATGACTAGAAAGAGGAGAAAATGTATCCTCCCCACGTGCCATTTATCTGTCTTATGGGCCACTCCAGACTGGTGTGGGGCTTTTTGCGAGTGTATTCCGCAACTCGCATTGATGCAATAATACTAGTGCATCAGTGATGGATTGATACAAGATTGTCCCCCTTTCATCATTCTGCTATATTATACGATATGAAGAGGAAACCAGAGTATATTACCGGTAGTTGTTTTGCAATACTTGCGCAACGTTATCACATCATGGCCGTCTGGAGTGGCACTCTTTTACAACAAAAAAGGCATAAAAGTTTCAGAATTTCAGCAGGAAGTTACGGGACGTGCACTGATTGCTAACAACACACTATGTTCACTTCAAAACCTTTGCAGGTGTTGAAGGTGAGATCATGCATAAGTGCCCTGATACCCTAATGAACACAAAGCATCATGAAGACTCAATATAAAGGATGCCTAGAGGAGTCCTAGACCCCCTCCGCGTGCCTCAAAACTGCTTTTAGTTGCTGAAGAAGAGGGGAAATAAAGTTATTGTGCAGGTCTTTGTTTCCTCCAAAACTAATAGGCACTTCAGGAGGAATTTAGGTTGGGGAAACCATGTGGGACTCTTGGCAGGATTCCTGCATTGTAGGAGGTACGACTAGGTGACTCTTAGAGTCCCTTCCATTTGGGAACCTGAGGCAAACCATAAATTGGCGCCCCTGTCCCCACCAGGAAAGAGGGGGGGTGAAGACCTACATTAGAAACAAGCAGGGTATAAAGATCTACATTGGGATCTACTGCCCCTGTGGATTCTGCTGCCCGAGGCAATCACCTCACCTTACCTCATGGGTGGGCTGGCCCTGACTTTCAGATAATACTGGGGTGGGGTGGTTTTAAAGGGGCACACATATTCAGCTTGCACACCACATCAGGCACAATGCCTTCTGATCTTACCTTTCTCCACCTAAGACTCAGGTATATAGAGCAATGTTCCACAGTCTTACGAAAGATGGTTACTGGAACTAATTCTCATGCTTCCATAGACATGCTAAACCACAGACCAGAAGCATGAGGAGATTTACATGTGGACCCTACCTGGCTTTAAGCAGATTGCTTTGGCTTTAAGTGGACTGCTTGAAATGAAATTTATTCTAGAATATGAAAATCCATCTGGAATTGCAACCTCTCTGTACACCATCAACATTGCAACAAGCTTCTTCAGAGTTTAGCAGTACAACCAAATCAACAACCCGGCAGGAGCTGTAATTTGAACACACACCAAGGCTATAAAAAGTCTCTTTTCTAACGGCTTCGGCTAAACTATGTTGTAGTAAAGCTTTAATTTTTTTTAAGTTTAAAGTTTGAATTAGAGTCTGGAATGTTTAAATTCTCCACTGAATAATAAATAAAAATAAGTCCTCATAAATTATCCAAAAGAACATTCTGTAGCTCACTTGCTTTACATTACCTTGTGCACATATTAAACGTTAAAATTGCCATGTTAGATTTACTACATCAAACTTTTCCTGCATTTTCTCTATCCAGAGACAGAATTCAAGTTCAGAATGTATCGTTTTCTCATTCACTGGCCACATCATAAGGTCAACTCAACCCAACACAAAGAAGCAAGCCAAAATGTTAAGCAGAGTCTATAAAGGTATTAGTTCACCTCTTTGCTAAACATTTGTTGCTGAAATGAAAATAATATGTAGCTTATTGCAAGATAGTATGAAGAGTTCTAAAAATGTGTTGTTAGCTAAAGGCATTGAATGAAGAAAGGTGCTTGAGGTTGCAAACCTGTGCACCAATACCTGAGAGAAAGTCCCACAGAACTACGGTACTTCCGAACAGATGTGTATTGGATTGTGCAATTAGGTAAGTCTACAAGTTTAAACTATTAACAAGTTGGCAAGAAACCCTTTCCAGAAATTAGGGCGATACTACTCACCTGTTATTTACCAGTAACTATAATGACCAAAAGTCATTGGGAGCCTTATTTTCCATGAATTTGTTGAATACTGTTTTAAAGCTATCTAAGCTAGTGACCATCCCCACATTCTGGGATAGCAAAATCCATTGTTTGCACTATGCAAAGAAATGCTTCTGTCACCAACCTGCTTGATTAGAAGACCTTGTATTAGGAGGGAGGAAAAGATCTAGCTAGTCTGTCCACACCAAGCATAATTTTGTAAACCCTAATTTTTGCTCACCTTTCCCCCAAACTAATTATTTCCTAAGATTTCCTCATAGGGAACTTGTTCCAAGCCCCCTGGCTATTTTGGTTGTCCTTTTCTGTGCATTTTTTTCCAGCTCTGCAAGGTCCTTTTTGAGATATAGTGACCAGAATTTCACACAATATTCCAAGTGTTTTCCAATATAGAAGTGTTATATAGTTTTATTTTCAATCCCATTCTCTAGCAACGAATTTTTTTCACTGCTACTGCAAACTGGGTCGACATATTTATTGAGATATCTACCACAACTCCAAGCTCTCTTTGCTGGTCAATCACTACCCACTCAGATATTATAGTCAGTCAGTGATATTCACAACTTAGGAATGGGCTAAGTCAAACCCTTCCTTGGCAAAATAATAATAATAATAATAATAATAATAATAATAATAATAATAATAATAATAATAATAATATCCTATATAGCATCTAAAGCAGGTGGGTGGCTTTGTGAAGTCTCTCTCTGGAAAGCGCAATCTGTTTGATTATTAATGATAAGGTTTATGTCATAATAGCAGCAAGTTGTCATCACTGAGATTTTGGTTTGGCTGCACTCTTGGGAAATAGAGTAAATCACAATATACTTGTGTTGAAACTCTTGCAGAAGACACCAATTTCTGTTCCCCATTGCTAGGCTGCAAAATTATGTGCAGCCTCTCTTCTGAGAATGCCTATATTTTTATTAACAATCATCTTGGCATTTCACATTCTATGATTAGCTTATAAGATGATTAATGTAACCACTGTATTTTTGTAACATCTTGAATAAACTAAAACCATTACATTTGAAGAACATAACCAGCATTTGTGGAAACCATTTCCCTTCAGAAAAATATATTAAAAGCTCTCTTTTTAAGACTTCACAGATGGCATATAGTTCTCTCTGTGTTTGTCTGTTTTCAGTAGCAGAAATAAACTCTGACATAATGACATTCACATCTCTTATGCGGGAAAGGGGCTGCATTCTCCATTTCTAAAATTCTCCACCATCATGTGCAGATAGCAACCAATGAAAGCATCATATGAAAAAACCCGGGACCCTCCAAAGCAGTGTTTTACAAACTTGGGTCTCTAGCTGTTTTGTACTACAACTCCCATCATCCCTAACTAGCAAGGCCAGTAGTCGAGGATGATGGGAATTATAGTCCAAAAGCAGACGGAGACCCAAATTTGGGAAATGCTGCTCCAGAGGTTGCTGGACTACCACTGCCCATCATCCCTGGCTGTTGGGTATGCTGGCTAGGGCTGGTGGGATTTGGAGTCCAGCAGCCTTCACTGCGGGAGGCAGTGAAAGATAGGCGTGCCTGGCATGCTCTGGTCCATGGGGTCACGAAGAGTCAGACATGACTGAACGACTGAACAACAACAAGCCTTCGCTGCTCCTGTTAATGATCACGCTACCACACCAAGATTCAAACACAGGCTTGCAATTGAGACTTTCGATCCCTGTAAGTGACAACTGCATATTCCTGCATTGCAGGAGATTGGACCAGATGATCCTTCCAACTATATGCATCTATGATTCAATAAATAGTAGTGTATTACCTGGACAAATTAACAACAAAGGAAGAAATGCCAAGGTGCATCTGTAACAGTGAAACCGGAAAGCTTCATCTGCTCCAGCTGCAATAAAACATGTCTCTCCTTTATTGGTCTGTACAGCCACAGCAGGCACTGTAAGACTCCAATGGTTTGACTTTACTCCTGAGACTGATGGATGCCAACTATGTAATATCATCAGTTTAACTCATCCAAGTGATGGCATGTCATTTAGGGATACAACAAGTCCCGATTGCAAGGCTTCTCCTATATTTTGGTGTAGTGCCTTGATCAGTGGCTATAAACATAATATTGCCTAACATCACAGAGATCCTAAGACTGCATAATTTTCAGATACCAACCAATGAAAGCATGATGTGAAACAGCAAAAGTAGCACTCCAGGTGTGGTTGGATCTCAGCTTCCATCATCCCTGAACACTGGCCATACTGGCTGGGAGTGATGGGAGTTGGGAGCCCAGCATCTGAAAAGGGAATGCAAGTCAAGGCTACAGTTCTGCACATGGAAGTAAATTCCATGGAATAAAGTGGGATTCGCCTTAGAGGATGTATCAGCTCAGGTTGCCCTTTTTATTGTGCTAGAAATGGATATGAATATGTTTCAGTGATCTACAAAGCCATAAATTATTGCTAGAGATTTGGGGCTTGGCGGAGAGAAGGGACAGGCACTGGGCTTTTGCAATATTATCAATTGTTTATTCAAAAAATGATTTTGCTGATTATCTACTCTGAAAATGCTCCTTGACTTTTTAAAGAAACAATAATAATATTTGTACCTAATTCTCCACCCACCATAAATGTGTTTAAGCTGCTTACTCAAAAAGAGTCAGGACCTGGTTGTTGGGTGATCTACATTTTTCAGCCAAGTATTCCATAATTTGCGTATGAACTACATGAAAAACAGAATTAGGAACATTACTGCAGAATAGACCAGACAGAACCAGAATCGCCGCCTTTTGCATTCTCTTGCTCCCGTCTTTCCATTTTAATTAAACTAAGCCACAATGTTTCCATTCACTCTTTCGCCTTGAAAATTGCCCTCACATGTTGATGACAGACAGAGATTGTAGAAATATGCCGAGCGTAGTTGGGCCATATACTAAATGGGGTTTACCACAGCCGTATTTTCCCCTGCACAGCAGTGACACAATTCCACTGATTTTGCCACTTTTGCTCAACATGCACTGAGCTGCCTAACCTTTGCTTCCAACAAGACAGGTTCTGAGCCTTGCGAAATACAGCAAACTGAGCACATGTTGAATTGATTGACAAAGGCAGGTTCCACAGGGATCTTCACTTGAGATCCACCTGAGAACGACCACGTAAGTGTAGCTCACCATAGGAAAGTGCATTTCTGCAAATCCACCCCATGAGAAACACACGAGTTGGCAATGCACACGAAACGGGGGGGGGGGAATCTTGTCGTTCACAGCACCACTGAGTACCATCTTAGGCAAAGAGATAAAAACAATCCACAGGAGTTGAGAAGGTGCTGTGATCAGGTGCCTTGGCTTAGTTGAGAGGTCACACTGAGAGGAAGGGAAGACCAGCTGCTAGGAAGAGAAGATACAATCTATGGGGATGGGAGAAAACTCTCAAAATTTAATTTATGCTTTGAAAGATTGGGATCTTCTTATCTAAATCACTTGGGCCCCAAAATGAAGGGTGACCCTCTCCATCAACCCCACCGCTATTCACAGCAAGTAGACAGCAAGCAAGTCTTTAAAAAAAAAAAAAATACCCCAACCCACTCCAAGTCCCATAAAATCAGGGTGTGAAGCATCAGGGAAAGAGAGACTCATATTAATAATTCATTCCAAGCAACCCCCTGGAGCAGTTTTACTATGATATGCTATGCAGAATGCTTCAACACACTAATTAATATTTTCAAAGTGTTCCATGAGCTCCTTTTAAAAGCACTTTTGCCTTCCATTGAACATTCTGCATTGTAAATAAGATCAATCCTGTCCCCCAAACCTACTGATGAGTTACTCTCCTCAGCTGGCAATTTAGGAGCAGAGAAAGATTTTCCCCTTGAATCCAAAATAACCAGTGCAGCTATCTTTTTGGTAACCTGCACATCTTTTGTTCCAAAAATTAACAGGGATAAATTATGCTTCCTTTGAGAGGCAAGTAACTGCAAAATTCAGGTGAGCCCAGGAGATACTCCGTAATTTGCACTTAATGATTGTATTGCAGTGTCCCTTGTTGCATTGCTCTTTCAGCTAACAGCGAAGTAAAGTCACTGTAAAAAAAAAAACTTAATATTTAAACAGAAGCAAATTCTTATTTTGTTTATAATACTGATTACAACGTTCAGTGATGAATTTGTTCTCGGATGCAGTGACTAAATCAACCTATGTACTCGCCATAATAATTCTCATTACTAAAGCCCTGTTGGTGTTAAGATAGGTTAGGGCATATCATTGATTGATGAGTTTTAATCCCCAAAAGAATGGCCTATAAGTATCTGAAAAGATTCCCCCTGTAGCTTTGTAAGGTTGTTTGTTTTCTTATAAAAAATGGTGGCTTCTAGTAGTGGGAATATCACACAAGATAGACAGTTGCCAGAGTAGTTAAGATTATTTTTCCTTGGGGATGACGAGTGGTATTGGCTTTTTTATTATTATTCAGAAGCTAACATATTGTCACAAATTTCTGTTCCTCAGATCAGATTGGCTGATGACAGGAGGTAATATTTGTGTGGCTTGCTTACTTTCCCCAAAAATGAGGAATTAAGAGACAACACTCTGCCCCCACCCCCCAGTAAAATGCCTTCATTAATGTGGTCAAAGCCAGTGTCTACTATGGAGATGTAGCCATTTTTTATTTTTTAGAGAGAGAAGAGGTGTCAGTACGCACTATGAAGTTGTTACAGTAAGTGCCACACTTTTAACTTTTGGGGAGGAAGGGAGGCACCAGCACTGCATATCCTTGAGTGCCCCCAGATAAAAAGCAGTGGGTGTAGCTCATCTCAATGCCTGGCATATTGCAGGATGTTAGGTCTCCCAGATTCAGAGTATCCATGAAGGCTCACTTGTCTTGTAAATAAAGTGCTAGTGCGCAAAACAAAATGAACCTGTAAATCTAGATGGAGATCGTGCCCTGGAACCTGGTGGACTTAAGGGATAGGTCGTAGCTCAGTAGCAGAGTGACATGCCTTGCATACAAAAGGTGCCAAGTTTAATATTTGGCATCTTTAGGTAGCTCTGAGTGAGACTCCTATCTGGAACCCTGGCAAGTAGGCAGTGCAGGCAAAACTCAGCTACACTGCATACCCTCCAACATGTCCAGGCCAAAAACCAGGCCAAGCATCTTCCAGGCCGTAGTCCTGGGTGAGTCACATTACCTGTGCAAGATTGCAACCCTGAACAAAGCACTTTTTGAGTCAGGATTGCGGTGCCCAAAATGGCTGCCATGCTCTTGTGGGAAAACACAGGATGTCCCAGTTTTCCCAGGATCAGTGGCATAGCAAGGGGGGCCATAGGGGCGGGGCGCCCCAGGTTCCAGGGTAGGGGGGTGACACTCAGCGGCCCCTTCCGCCACTCCCCGCCACCTGGCACCCCATCCGTGCTGCTCCACGGATGGCCGGGGTAGCCCCACGAGCCGCCGCTCGCCTGGCGGGTCTCCGGTCGCCGCGGAAGCAGCAGCACCAGGCTGGATGCACTGCGCATGCCCGGAAATTCTGGGCATGCACAGTGCATCTGATTCGGCGTCGCTACTTCCGCGGCAACCAAGCAAGCGGACGGGGCAGCCCCACGCCCCGCCACTCGCTTGGCGGGTCGCCCAGTCGCAGTGGGAGCAGCAGCGCCGGGCTGGATGGACTGCGCATGCACAGCATTTCCACACATGCGCAGCCCATCCGATGTGCGTCACGACGCCCTGCCCCCAGGGGGGTGCCTCCGGGCGCCGCCCCAGGTGGACAAGATGCTTCCTCTGCCACTGCCCAGGATAGTTGAAAGAGGGGTATGTGATTGATCAATGTTCTGACTCAGTGTAAGGCAGTTCCCTATATGTATTCCTGTTGTGATACTTGGCACACCTTACTCCTTTTGGCTTCCTAAATGCGATATAAGCATCCTCTTTAGCTTATGTATAACCTTTCAACATCTTTTGAGCTCTGCTCCCATCTGCTCTTGGTATTCTATATTCCTGAACAGCAAAGTTCTATTATATGAACTAGCCTGAAGAGACCACTGGAATATGGAGTGCCTTCCCATAATGCTGAAAGCTGGCCCTCTAGAAACCTAGATTCCTGGGAAATGTACATCTCATGGAGAAAAGGTAATGGGGGAACTCTTGCCACAAGAATCCACTGTGAGATTTCAATGATAGTGTTGGCACTTTTCTGGCATTGTCACGATCGTGGAAATCACAGCAGTGTTTACTCTCGTGGTGATGTTTTGCTATCAATTCATGGTACATTTTTCCACGTGAAAAATAGTAAAGACGAATTACATGAACAAAAATAACAGCAAATTTGAATTTGCTCACGAGACTGAAGAATCGTATATGGGCTGTATATTTTACCTCTGCAGAACAATGTGTTTCCAACAGTATCTCTGTGGGGTTTTTATTCTATATATGACTGTTGATTTGACTGAATACAGTACAACTTTGCACTGACAGAGAGGACAGAGAATAACCAAAGTAATACCAACAGTTATTATGCCTTCAGGATATAACAAAGGAATATCTCCTGTTAGAAATGGACATGTGCACCGATCTTTCTGAAAGCTAATACAAAAGCATGTATTTCTTATTTTGTACAAGCATTCTGTCTCAATTAAACCTGTTAAAAAAAAAATTAAGGACAAGCAGCAATTTCCTGCTTTTCAGGTAGTATCTAGCAAATCAAAGAATTAGTAACAATATATAAGCCCTGGGACTTACAAAGCCTACATATGTTTCAAAGACTGGGATGGGGAAGCCACATCCTCCCATAACATCTTAGGAGCCTCTTTGGAGAAAGCTGTAAGAACGTTCCTTTGTTCCAAGTTGTATCACAGTATTGTGTCTTCCTTATGACTCTCCATTAAGCAGAATATGGCTTCTGAAACCCCTTTACATTAGCCAGAAGACAGATCGAAAAAGAAAGACTAGCAGGAGGGGGTTATTGACATCCAAAAATATTGTTCGTATGCACACACAATCATGCACAGATATATACTGTATACACACACACACACACACCCCTTTAGATGTAAGCCAATTTATTTACTGTTTATCCAAGCCAAGTAGAATAGTCTCCTTAAACAGAAATAGTTCTGCATCACTGGGCTGCAGATCAGACTGCAAGCAGATTCCGCAATTTTGTAATCTATGAAAATAGAGAGATTGGGGAGGAGCGATACCTCGGTTTGTGGTTCTCTGAAGACTCACTAGTGGTGTGACGTACAGTGAGCAGGCTGTATGCCAAGGGATACACAGACAAATCGTGTCCATCTCCTGCTAGCAAACCTCACACTGATTTGGGCTGCTCACTTGAGACAGGCCTCTGAACCCAGCGACTTCTCAGAAAGCAAAGGAGTGTCTCCCTGATCTCGCTCAGAATGCGTTCTGGATGATAATTGTCGTTTCCCATTCAAGTACTCGAGAGGAACAAAAGGATTGCCTTTCAGCTGGAGAGCACCCAGAAACACAGATGGAAATGGCTGAGGACTGCCAGCCAAGTCTGGAAATTGTTGAGCCATTAGTAACATACAGAAGCTAACTGTGAAGGAATTAGGCAAGAGGCTTTGTCTTGAACCAAGGCTGTTATGCAAAAGAGGTTGTCTGTTCAGCAGAAGTGCAACCCGGAATATTTCCCCGTCACGCCCCATTGTATCATCCCTTTCCCCCAAAACTCTTGTATATATTATAACAACAACAGCTCCTTGCCAAGGCAGGTCTAGCTAGTCCCATGTTGGAGGACCTTCTGTTGGTAGTGGCAAATATATTTTTATTTGGACAGCCTCTTGACCTATAAAGCTATGTTTTAAAATAGAGAAAAACAAACTGGTTGTTTTTATTGATGTTTGACTAGACTTGTTTTTATGTTGTTTGTATTGTATTGCTGGTGCACTGTATTTTCTAATATTTTATTATACTCATATTATTGTTGTTAGCTGCTGTGAGCATCATTGCTTGAAAAGATACAAATTTTAACAAAGAGATGATGATGACGACATCAACAGCTGGTTAAACTGTGGCCCTATTTTCCCATTGTGATTGCTTGACTGAATGATGATATGACAGACAACCATACAAGTTTACCACAAGCACTGATATGATCTTCAGCATCAGTTGCTGGAAGACATACAAAGGTGGGGGAAATACTGAGAACACTAGTAATTTTTATTTATGTTTTGTATTTAAAAACCTGTGTGTCCTATCTATGATACTTCAGATAGTGAAGCCGTTTTTTAAGAAGGCAAGATATATATTTTTGAGGATCTTTAAAAACAGCAGTGCAATGTTAAATTCAGCATGTCAACCAATTATCCCTTAAATAGGGTTTTTTAAATAGTTTTTTTAAAGTAGTAATAAAACAATGAAGCCGTTGTTGTTGTTGTGATTTAAATTTCTATACCGCTCTTCATCCAAGGATTACAGAGTTTACAATATAAAACCACAAAAATACATACCATAATAACAAACAATAACAATAACAACCCCATGCACATGCACACAGTTTAAAAGGCCATAGATTGTTTCATTAGCTAAAGGCCTGAGAGAAGAGGACCGTGCAACTGCTAGGCATTACAGAAGGGTCTTTTCAATGGTTTTGAAACTCCTTCCCAAGGGATACCCCTATAGTTCCTTCTTTATTATCTTTTAAATGGGCTTTCAAAACTTTTCTATTCCAACCCACTTTTAATTAAAATGCTATGCTGTATTTCTTCAGTTTTACACGAATGTGCTGGGTTTTATGGGTAACCACTGGTGCTTGTTTGTGTAATTATAATTAGATTGCCTTTGTGAAATTATTGTTCAATGATTGCCATTGCTTTAAATAATACTTGAATTTGTTATTATCGGCTGCTTTGTGAAGGGCTCGCCATTTTAAAAGCGGGGTGTAAATATGTAAATAAGGAAGACAAAACTAATAGTTACTTAATGGAACCCTATAACTTTATCTTAGAGGCCAACCTGAATATCTTTCTTCCACATATACCTACGTGACTTAAACCTTAAAACCTACCGGTTCCTCTCTTTTATTTCCACAGGCCTTGTAAAAGAGAGTTAAACTCCAATCTTCCTACACAGTTAAGCTAGGAAAGACCAGGAGCTCTACCACAAAGCCATCCAATGCAGAGCAGGGAACAGGGCTTCATCTGAGCTCACCAGAGCTCAGCAGCTTAAGAGCAGCCTAGCTGGATCAAACTATAGGTCTACCAGGTAGACTCTCCCTAGTCCAGCATTCTGTTTTCCCAGATGCCCAGCTGGATGATTCTGAAAGGGAAAATAAGGCACCAGCCTGCTCCTGATACTCCTGCTCCTCAGCAACTGGTATCCACTGCCTTTAAACTTGTAAGCTAAATTCACCCATCACAGAACAAGGTGTTGCTAGACTTATCCTCCGTGAGTGTTGCTAATATCCTCTTAAAGCCATCGACACCAGCCTTGTTTTTTAGTCCCAGGTCAGGTCTCAGGCCCAGAACAGGTGGAGCAACAATAAAGAAGACAGCACAAACAAGCATGTGCAGCAGGGTGCAATTTCCTTCAGCACTTAGTAGCAAAAACAGACCCACGTACATCTGAAAATAAAGGTCAACACAAGAGGAGGTCCAAACTTCTCCTTGTTCAGCAGTCACACTCTAAGAGAGGCTCAGATGCTGTGGTTGGCCCCAGCAAATATGGTAGAAACTCTTGAAAGAGGGGGAATTTGAGATATAAAAGACGAGAAATACAAGCTAAGTCATGCCTGCTGGAATTAAATGTATTTGCAATACGATTTAAGGTGTCACACTTAACTGCCTGTATTTGATTTTGTAGCTACCAACTGATGAAATTTAAAGCCTCAATATTTGGTGCTTGCCAGAATTGGTGTGTGTGTGTGTGTGTGTGTGAGAGAGAGAGAGAGAGAGAGAGAGAGAGAGAGAGAGGCAGATTGCCATATCCCTAAAGGCAGATTGCACTCACTGTCACATAGGGTATGTACAAAGAATTCCCATAGCTTCGCTGAATTGCCCTCAGATGTGCTTTAATGGGAAAGGAGGGGGTGTCAGAGGTTACTCCTTTATTTCCGTATTAGGCATAGCATTGCATTCATCCTGAGATGCAATAACCTGTTGCTCTTACAGATCTGATGCTTTAATTAGGACAAAATTGCCATTATCTTTGCTTTTGCAAAACTGGATGACCTAACATTTATACTAATGCTGGTTACTGCACTTGTCATAATGCGTACCTGCATGCTCTGAGATAAAATAAGCTTCCAGTTAATGCAGTTCCCATGTGCTTATAAGTGTGTGTGTGTGTGTGTGAGAGAGAGAGAGAGAGAGAGAGAGAGAGAGAGAGAGAGAGAAATGGTTATTGTGGACAGAGATAGATAGATAGATAGATAGATAGATAGATAGATAGATAGATAGATAGATAGATAGATAGATAGATAGATAGAAAGCTACAACAGTTCCTTGCCCACGAGGATAGTAATTCACATCACTGGTAGGGAATAAAAGGAAATAAGCAGCCCTGGCATTCACTAGTCAAAACATAGCAGATCCCTCAGCAACATTCACACAAATGTAGTCTAAAATATGTGCCTGGCTACTGGTTGAACAATAACCATATGTACTGAGACTGCAGGCCTGGAAAAATTTCTCCACAGCCACATCTACAACAGCCAAAGCCACCTGGCAGGAATGGAGGCAGGAGTGGTGATTGCTTCCATAGCTTGGCTGGTGTGCTGTGATTTGCTGACTTTTTAGACAGATGCCGACATATCTCTCACATAGGCAGATAAAACCATTGTAATTACCCAGGTTGCGGGGGCAGGGGGTAAAAAAAAAAAAAGCCCTGGGATATTTTTCCTTTCCCACACCTTATTGTAGAATGAATCCAACAGCAATAAGGTTCTGCATGGATGGGCCTTTGTTCCAAAGCCACAAATTTGTTTAGGTGTAAATAAGGTTTGATATGTATCACCTTAGCACTGGCATATGCCTGAGAAAGAAGGCTGCATTTCCTCCCTCTTCAAAATCTTTCTGGCTTTTGTTTTCATTTGTGTGTTGTTTTTTTAAAAGGTCTGGAGCATCTCCTTCACTGCTCTTTCTTCAAAATGGGTTGGCCCGAGCCGAGAATATTCCAAGCAAATGGCACAAGGTGCAGAGGAACCCCTCAGCTCCCAACAAAGTCAAAACCAGCAGCCCCTCATGGAACAAGGAAGATTATAACAAGGCCCGAAAGGAGATCAGCTTTGGTTCTGACCCATTCAATGTGGCTTCTTGGATGCCTTAGCTTTAGAGAGGGGCTCAAAGGGCAGACAAAGGTTTTTCAGCAGAGAGGCTTATGGGAAAGGAACACCATCTTTCATGGTTGGGAATAGCCAGAGAAGTCTAGCTAGCTTTAAGTTCGGATTCCAACTTTTGTTTCTTCGCTCTATCTCTCCCCCCCCCCTTCCCCCTTCCCTCATATCCTCATCTCTCTCTCTCTCCCCTTCACTTCCACTTCTCTGAAAAATAAACTGTTACAAAGCTTAAGACTGCCATCTTGTGGGCCAAAGTAGTAACTGGATGAAGGTCGGGTTTTTCTTTTTAAAAAAAACAAAAACAAAACACAACCCAAAACAACCCCCCCAACATGTATGTATGTATGTATGTATGTATGTATGTATGTATGTATTTATTTATTTATTTCAGGATGACACTGAAATTTGAGCTGGATTTTTGTTTTGTTTGCTTGTTTACTTAGCCTTGTTTAATTAGAGTGGTCATTAGTGATCATGCTCCATTTGGGATTTTCCAAATGGTTTGGGCCCCATTATCTCTTTATGAAGCCAGACTTTGAAAACCACGAGTGCTGAGTAATACAGAAAATTCAGGCTTGAAGTATTTCAGTTTAAAATTGGCAATGGATTTTTGTTTTAATTGTGCCCTTGGCATGGCCTTCAAAATATGCCTAAATGGGGCAACTTCAAAAAAAGAGAAGAGAACAGAAAAAAATAACAATGAGCAGAAATTTGATCATCCGACGGACAAAAGAACGACATTCCATCAGAAACAATCAGCAACCTCAAGTAAACCTAATTGCAAAGTGGAGGCATTTTTTTTATTTTACTCCCTTCCTGATACTCCATAACAAAAACCCTGTCCTCCTTTCTGTGCTTCTTTCTGGTCTATCCATTATCATTTCTTAGTTATTTTGTAGAACTGTCAGGAGTTGGGTATTATTATTTTACATTTCTCAATTGTATGATTTTTCTAGCAATGTTTTCTGACTATGACAAGGTAATTTGCAGATCAACCCAAACATACCTCCACCCAAATAAGCTCCACTGGATTTAATGGGGTTTGCCCTCAAGTAAGTGAGCATAGGATTGCAGCCTAAAATGATATTAACAACAACAACAACAACAACAAAAAGCATATTTACCAAACAACACATCTCAGATTATTTTCCTAATCACAATATGGAAAAGCAAGGATAGCTCCAACCTTAATTTCATCATCTCATACTTTTTGCACTGAAGAAATGTATGTAGCTTCTTGTCTTCTCAACAAATAAAAACCTTGGCTTTTTTAATTTTCTTTCTTTCTTTTTCTTCTTGGCACCTATTAGACCTTAGCTATCAGGCTTTTAAAAAAATCAAATTCTAAACATTTTAAAGTTTGTGTTTTATACACACACACACACACACACACACACACAATCACTATAGGAAAGTGATATTTAAAAGAGATAAAGTAAGGCTTTATTTTCTCTTGCTTTTATTTATTGATAGCATACTAACCAGACAGAGCAAAAGTGATTTTTATTATTGGATTCAATTAGATCATCAGAGAGCTCAAAATCAGTTTAAAAAAAAAAAAATCAGGCTGTAATTAACTGTGTGGTTTTCTTTAATTTAATATGTTGGTGTTGAAGATTTAGCATTTAAGAAATAGCAAAAAATAATAATAGGTGTATTAGAATTCACAAGACTTGTGAAAAATTATTTTGTATATTAATGATTGGCTCTCTCTTTTAAAAAAAGAAAAGAAAGAAAAGAAAAACAAGAGAAAAACATTCTAAGGATCCATGCAGAAAGAAACAAAACAATATATTTTAAAAACCCTGCATAAAAGCATTTTTAACTCCCTCAACTACCACGATCAGATCAATTCCACTCTGAAAGGAGTGCCAATGTAAAAGAAAAACAGATATCATAACAATGTTAAATCTCCTTCGGTTTTGGGTTGTTGTTTTTTTTAAGAATGTCTTTTTTCTAATGAATAGCCCTTTGGACAATTTCAGAGAACCTTTAAAATTTCTGTGGTTGTGCTTGGTTGAAAGTGTGCCTCCCCCCCCCCCCCATATGCAGGCACTGAAAGGATGAGCAACCATTCAGAGTTGTCTAAATGTTATTCACCTGGACTGCAAAAGTGCCAGAACTTTTTTCAGGACTCGGCATCTCTTGATCACTTTCGAGCATGCTCTTGATCACAAGCCACCGAAAGGGCTATGAGAGGGGAAATGTCACTGACCATTCAGAAATAAAGCACGCTCTGTCTTGGAAGGGACTTATTCTCTAGAGTTTGTACAGTACTTGGGAGTTCTCTGGTGTTGTTATTATGAGTGTAGGTTAGTTGCCTGGGTTGTATTAGAGCAACGCTAAGCAAAACAGAAAGTGAGGATTTCACGATAGAAAATTGCTTCTAATTGCTTAGAAGTCACAGAAGTCTTAATCTGTGGGGAGATGGGTTTGTGGTTTGTTTATTACTTTACATATTTGTTAACGTGAAATGCTTTTATTGCTAAATCTGCTTCAAATGCAGCTGGGAACAAAGTTGGCTTCAGTTTCCATCTTTTCTAAAGCAAAATAAGAACCCTTTTTTGTAATTTCATATATAGATATTTATTCAAAGTACAAAGTAGTAATCATTAATAAATACTACTAGCAGCCTGTGTCTGCGCAGTTAACAAACAGTCAGAACTGAGCAGCGTGGAAAATGCTGGTTCTTTTGCATGTTATTCAGACCTTTTGTTACAAATGATAAAGAGCTGTTGTGTGGGAGGAAGCACACAGAACATTACATCAGATCTATAAAACTGTGCTGAAGATTCAATTTATGGGGAGGAGCTGGTTGCGGTTGGACTGCTATAGCCACGATCTTACGCTATTCCCATCATTTTGGAAGAGTATATATATATATAACTGGAGCACCATATTGTGAAGATGCGGCAGTGGTTGCGGGGAGACTTTTTAAAAGTACTAAAATCTAACAATGGCAACAGGGAAAGGTAGGTTCTGGTGGTGTCTGCCCAGGAAGAAAGGCATTGCTGTATCAAATAGGTGCATGTTGCTCCTTTATAGCGAGACTAAAGGAGTGGTTTTAAGATCATCTGCCTGGATCCTTCCAGCTCAACGTCCGGCGTGAAAGTCAATTTAGATTAGGCTCTTCCCTAGTGTGTCTGAATCTAGCAGTGGGATCGGAGCCTAAACCAGTTTAAAAGGCTGCCCTTGTGGACTTCAGTCTCTAAAGCAATAGCAACTAACCTCCGATGTCTGTTACCCATCACTCAATAAAGATTCAGCTACATCCGACTGCCCTGAAACGCAAAACCACTTAGGTCTGGAACGAGCCCCGTCTAATACCTATTACTTCTATTACTGCATTTGTCATCAGTCATACGATGGTAATAAAATTTGTAACTGTTTTGCCCACACTAGTGGTGCGATTTACCTAGCTTAATAGACAATGCAAATGCTAAAAGGCACATATACATCTTCATTATATAAGCTGGTGCCTGAGTCATGTTCCTCCAGAGACAGTTTTATTCATTTTTATACCATTTGCCTACTGTACAGTGCAGATGGTTTCTATTAAGTAAAATATCTATTTGCTTCCAAATTTTTTAGTTTTTGTGATTAAATTGCTTTAAAATGATAGTACATTGTGTTATCTCCTTTTCATGACTTAATTTAGCTCCACGAGCACCGGGCTCAACTTGCAAACCCGGTTTTCATCCACTCAGAAAAAAATAGGTATTTTGACCACATGCTGAGCCATCTTTTTATACTGGCTGCTGCATTAACTAGGCAGCAATTAATTTCTCATAAGCCTTAACTATGTGGATTATTTTCCTAAAGATGTATTTAAACATAAGATAAGAGAAATCATGGGTTATTAATATCGGGGACAGGCTGCTATATTCTTTCTCTTGCTATGTTGCATTCGCATGAAGTGGAGACAAGGCAAAGCTGCCAAGTGGAGGGGGGAAATGACAAACATGTAACTGTGCTGCCACCAGGTGGCCTTCTTGGATATTTATTACAGTTAGGCTTCTATAGTTTGTGTTAAGAAACTTTCAAAGTTCTTTTTCTGTTGCTTGGTTTTATTTATACACCAGCCTTCACACAAGCCACAGGGCAGTTTACAATGAATCTTAATAATAATAATAAAACAGTACTGTCCACACTGGCTTTCCAGAATTTCAGACAAGGGCCTCTCCCAGTCCTATCTGAAGATACCAGGGATTAGGACCTTCTACACACTGAGCTGTGGCTATTCCTCAGACCAAGCCATAAAAACTCACTAAGTAGCAGTTTACTGACAGCCGCAGCAGCCAATCCATTCATCTCACCAAATCTCTACTCCTCAAATAACCCGCCAAAAAAGGTGCGTCTCAACCAATCTCCTGAAACGATAAAGAGATGGGGCTCAAAGGTAAGACATTGCAGCTGTATTTTGATGCTCTGCATTCATCAGCATGTGACTGGATACAAGGATTTAATCTGACAAACCGTCACACAGACTTTACTGTAAGGGGATTCTGATCTGAATGTATCAGAAAGTGGGCTGACTTCACCCCACAGCTCCTGTTTCCCAGCTCAACCCATGGTCCGGCCTTGAAAACATTTATTTCATTTAAATGTATAGTGTACCCCCATTCCAAGGTCTCGAGTGGATAGCAATTTTAAAAGCCTAATTGTAATAATTTCAAACCCTGACATATTTAAATGCTGTCTCTCCTCCCCTCTCAGAATCCAGCCCAAATGGGACTCTTTTCACTCATTGCTGCATGCACATTTTGGAGGACTATTCCCTCATCTCCATCTGATTTTTAAATATAATACTTCTGTGCAAGATTTCCATAAGAAAGAAAGAAAGAAAGAAAGAAAGAAAGAAAGAAAGAAAGAAAGAAAGAAAGAAAGAAAGAAAGAAAGAAAACAAATGAAAATGTACGTCCCACCCCAAAAAACCCAGGCTCCTATTGTAAAGCAGGATAGCACACTAAATAATGCTGGTAACATTTGCCTGTGTGTACCGGGTTTGTTTGTTTGTTTTAATTCTCCTCAGCTCTCAGCCCTGTTAGAGTCACCTCATAAGTCCCCCAGCTGGAATAATTCAAACTACCGGTAGCCCCTTTACCACAGTCCATCTGCTTACCAGCAGTTTGCAAATCTTTAACATTAGTTCAAGCAGACTTTAGAGTCACACAAGTCCCTTCATCTGAATTAACACAGTCCACAGAAGCATACACATTTCCCCCAGGGCTTGGCTCCTCACCTGGGTTTGTAGCAAGCATACATTTCATACATTCTTTAAGATTTCTTCTACTGGTGTGGATGGTAAGCGGTGGAAGAACAATGAATGAGATGAGTGCAAAGAACTGGAATATGTGGAAGCTAACCTGCTAAGTCTCCTGCTAATCTAGCAGTTTGAAAGCACATCAAAAGTGCAAGTAGGCAGGAAGGTACCTAAATAGTGTTTCCATGCACTGCTCTGGTTCGCCAGAAGCAGCTTAGTCATGCTGGCCACATGACCCAGAAGCTATCTGTGGACAAACACTGGCTCCCTCAGCCAGTAAAGCGAGATGAGCGCCGCAACCCCAGAGTCGTCAGCGACTAGACTTAATGGTCAGGGGTCCCTTTACCTTTACCTTTGAACCTGCTAAGTACACACAATGTAAAAATCAGATCCAAACGATCTGTTGATGTCATAAGGTCCACACATCAAACACCCTTACTGATCTTAAAGTGGTTGTCTTGAAACAAAGTAAATAACGTTGCTGAATTGCAACTTATCAATTCTATTCATTTGGAGACATAATCATTATTAAGGTGGGGGGCAAGGCATCCAATCCCCAAAGTCTTTCTGCTGAGCCCCAGATCCCCTATGGGGAATTTCCCACAGGCCTTGTAGTGATGATGACAAATATGGATGCAGAGAGCTGATGAAACAAAATATCGTTTCCAAGCTAGCCATTACTGCACATCAAAACAGGAGCTTCAACAAAACTTTGCTGCATGAACAGGAAGCTTATCTTTTTGAGAAGCTTTGTTAGAACATAATGAAGCACAAAGACAGGCACATTAAATAGAGTACATATAGAAGCTGAAGACAACAATAGCTGCTGTTTCTGAAGTTCTAAAGGTGAAGGTGTTGATAGCATAGTTGACCTTTCACAGTAACCACAAGACACAGAAATGTGTCGGGAGAAATGTAACCCTTTCCATATGGTAAAACAAATTTGCCCCACTGGCCTTTTGTCAATTTAAGACAAAGGTTAAAGGAAATTAACAGGTTCGAGTGGGTCAGAGGAGGACAGAATGAAAACAAAACATTTTAAACTTAATGCGGACAAAGCTAGAAAGATGTTTAAAAATTGGGACAACCTGAACTGTACTCAAAATTAATACTTGTTGGCCATTAAGTTGTAAGGTAATATAGTGAGCCAGTGTGATTTTGCTGGTTCACAGAATTTGGTTTTTCAGTGTTGTTGTTTTTCTAGAACTGAGTTCTGTGCACCTAGTTTGTCTTTTGGTGGGGTGGAAAGAGAGAAGAATCTTCCATACCTCTACAGTCAAAATGGCTCTGAGAGGTTGCCTCATCACTCTTGAAACTGCACGTCTGCAACAGCAAAAGGCCTTTGCAAAAGAGTTGGTGGGGTTGTTTTGGCTGTTGGGGTACAGCCACAAATAACTTAAGCTCTGGATAGGGTTTACCTCAAAAAAGAGAAAGTCTACCAGCAGGAAGAGAAACAGAAAGGGGAAAGAGTGGGGTAGATTTGTAACTGCCCTAGACAACATAGGCTGGGTGAAATTTACGAAGATCTACAAAAAAATATTAGTAACATGAAACATGTCAAACATAACCATCTAAAATTTTGCAAACTTTTGCAGCAGGTCTCTACACCATTGTTATTTCATTTCACTTGTTAAATAAATAATGGACTGCAAGAAGATCAAACCTATCTATTCTTAAAGAAATCAGCCCTGAGTGTTCACTGGAAGGACAGATCCTGAAGCTGAGGCTCCAGTACTTTGGCCACCTCATGAGAAGAGAAGATTCCCTAGAAAAGACCCTGATGTTGGGAAAGATGGAGGGCACAAGGAGAAGGGGACGACAGAGGATGAGATGGTTGGACAGTGTTCTCGAAGCAACTAGCATGAGTTTGGCCAAACAGCGGGAGGCAGTGGAAGACAGGAGTGCCTGGCGTGCTCTGGTCCATGGGGTTACGAAGAGTTGGACACGACTGAATGACAACAATTAAATAAAAGGAGTCAATAACATTCATGATATCCTATAGCCAAAAAAGTAGCTTTTGAATAATAAATATCATAAAACAAAACAAAAACATTTAAGCATCCACAATTAAACACAGAGCCAAAGATACAAACGTAAATCAAAATATTACTAAATGCTTTGGGGACAGATATTTTGCAATGCTTTCTAAAAGTCCATAGCCTTAAGATCAGAGAGTGTTTCTTGGTTGGATGTTTTACCATGTTTGGGTCACCACTGAGGAATACTAGCATGATTTGGCCATGGCGCTAAAACATGGTTTAGTGACACAGCAATAAATGCTGGGCTTGTGAGGTCCCCTTTTAACTTCCATCCCTGTGCATGGCCATGAGGAAGAGACTTTTTATTTATAAACTAACCACGTCTTGTAATTACATATGGCAAGGATGAACTGTGGTTAGTTTTTAAGCTGGTTTGTTGAAAATGACCAAACCAGGGTTTCATATCCTTGCTAGGCTGGCTCAGACACGATGGCAAAACAGTTTAGTGCTGCAAGAATAAGCCTGAGAAGCACCGAGTTTGTATGATCCCCTTGATTTCTAAATGACAAAGAGATGAGGAGGGAAATGGGCCAGCCCTATGAGGAACCAAACACTGGTATTGACAGGCATACCATCTCTGAAAGAGGAACTAGCATAACTAGCATAGCTGGAAGCCATGGATAGCCTTATCCTCAATGGGAGGTGGGGACACAAACAGATGCACCTGTCAAATCTCCTTAGGGAGGTCATTAGGAACATTCGGTCAGAACATTAGTCCATTTAATTCACTAATGTCCAAACTGACCGACACCAGCTCTCCAGCATTTCAGACAGGTCTTTCCTCATTCTACCTAGAGATGTGAGGGTTTAAACCTGGGGCCTTTCTGTATGTAAAGATACCTGTGTAGCTTATGCAGAATTCACCTGATAGGTTCTTGCCATTCTATATGACATGAGCTGCTTGTCATGTGAAGCAAATTGCAGTACGATCCCTCTGAGTCGAAAAGTATGGAATATCAATGTGAGTCCACTATACAAGTTTAATAAACAAATATACCAATAATTACCCATATTTTAAGAAGTAGGCCGAATTTAATTGCAAACCACACTAGTGCAAATTCTGGAATGTTCTGGTTTGCTCCTATGGGGTTATTCTACATTTACGCAGTTTTCGTAACCATAGTTATCCTTCATGTGGGCGCCTAAATTGGACAGAAACTATTTTCCATCTTGTGAAGCTGCTGCATAGCTATGCCATAATGGTCAAACACATTTAAAAGTAAAGAACTTGGCTTATTTGCTGTGTATCTAGGGTTCTAATAAAAAAGATGGCTCTATGTTGGCCCGAGGCAAACTGAGAAGTAGAAAGATTTATGAAAACTCTTCAAAAGCTGTTTCAAACAGCTGTAATAGAAAGGAAATGCGTGAAACGTCTGAATCACAAAATTATTATCCTGCCACTCTATACAATATTACCAGGGACCCTCCAGCAACTACATTATTTAATAGACCATTTAATGGACTATTACAAGTCCAGTTGTCTTCATTATGGCAAAACAGGCAAACACACAGATAATGCAGCTGTTTTGTGAGTAGAACAACTGCTTTGAATAAAAAGGTGAAGTGGCCACAGAGATCCCATGGCTGGACGATGGTGAGAAAGCCCAGGGCCAGATCCAATCAAATACTTTCCAGTTACCAAATGTTTCTGTTGTTTTCTCTCAAAGAAAATCTAAATCAATATATGAAATAAAACAAAGCAATAAATATGGATAACATGTGTTTCTAGTTATCCAAAATCTATCACATTTTAGCATGCTTTAGCAGATGTTGAACATTTTTCAAGATGAGTCAAGACACTGGGCCATTTCTTTGGGATGACCATAGCATCTGCAAATAATGAAAAGCAAGTCTAGGTTTTGTGTTTTACACCACACTTACAGATTATGTCAGCTTAAATATTTGTAGGGTCATGATTGATTTCTAAATGGACAAAGAGACGATGAGGAAAATGGGCTGGTCCCATGAGGAACCAAACACCTGCAAACTACCATTTGCTCTGCACGGCGGGCAGGGGGGTTGGGGGAATAGGTCTTTGCAAGCCACAAGATGAATTCCATACTAAACAGGGTGAGGAATTAAAACTGTTAAGCAAATACCTCTGGAAAAAATTAATATATATAGCTGGCCAAAAGCAGCAATCTTGCAGTGACCTCATCAGTCAAACACAGGCAAATTGAATAAGTATTTACACAGGAACCTTCAAGTGATCATTTACCATATAGCTTTTTTAGAATAAATACCAAATCCATGATAGAATAACAGCTGTGTCTTATGAGCCTCTATGTAGGCAAAGCAACTCAAGGGATCAAAATAAAGGACCTGACAGCAGTTCAAGGCTGCAACTGAGGAGCTTACCCATGCAATACAAGGAAGGCTGGTCCATTAGGCTGAATGGGGTGCTGCCCCATTAACCTCAGTCTGCCCTCAGCTAGCTCCCACCAACCTGCCTTCTTACTTACAACACAGTCAGGGCGGAGGAGTGGCCTTGGTTGTCATCTCACTCCCCCTTCATGTCACTTGTAGAACTCAGCAGGAGGACCGGGACAAAACTGGAATTGGCTGTCTCCACCTCTCCTGGTCTATGTATCTGCCTCTTATTGGCCCTGGTGCCACTTCCTGTTTGTCCACCTGCCTTCTTCCCTACCAATCCAACATTACTTTAACTGATGATTGGGATAAATGGTGAAAGTCATTTCTATTTCAGGGTTGCCATATTTCAAGAAGTAAAAATTTGGATGTATGGCACAACCCTATATTCACAACCCATTCAGCAACTATCTTCAGTAGATAACGCCAGTGCTTTTTTCTGGGGGGGGGGGGATGCAGGGGTACGCATACCCCTAAACATTTTGTGAATCTAATGGGAGATAAACATTTTTTTTAAAAAAAATGTTTAGTTTCTTCTCTAGCACGGTGAATCGTCAGTTCCGTTGCTACCCCCAATAGTGACTTCATTTCCTGTCCTGGTGTTTCCTGAGTCTCAGGCAGAAGCGAGCGTTTAATGTGTGAAGCAGTGTGGAATATGGATGTGTGTTGTTTTACTGATGAAAGTTTAGCCTCATTGAGGGACAGTATTTCAATATGAGTAATGCATGTTCTTTGTACTTTTGTCCATTTACTGTATTTATTTTCCCTGATTTAAACTATAAAATGGTGGTTTTCTTGGGTCAAAATGAAAGTACCCCTAAACATTTTTTAAAGAAAAAAAAAGCACTGGATAACACCATACTTCCACCTCTGTTTTCTCCTGCTACCTGGAAAAGACCAATATTAAACCAGATAAGATACTCTAGCTTTTCTAATGCTTGGAGACTTTAAGATTTATACTTACTGGTTGCAGGGGGCAAAGATTGTTGTGGAATGTGTAGATCCCACCAAGAGAGCACAATACAATTATGTCACCTGAAGCCATACCCCAGCCCAAAAATGGAATTGTGCATCTTCCTGGCCACCCTCCCGGATGAGTCATGCACACTTGGGGGCACTGTGCTCTCGTATAAGCCCAACATTGGGGTGTCCCAGGACATTTGAGGGGTGTGTAAAGAAGGCTACTGCCCCATCACTTTCTGCAGTCACTTTATCCTTCTTGCCATTTTGTCTACCTAACCATGGCGACTAAGAGCCTGAACAGCAGAAACAGGGGCAATGACAGTATAATTTTAGGAAAAGCAAAACAATTTATTAATTTGGACGGAAAACATTTTATTCAGCCCATCCTGTGTACTGATGTGTCCCTTATTTTTTGTTGTGGTTAAGGATTAGTCGCCATAAAAGGGGGAGGGGGGTATCAATCCTCTTGTTAAAGGAATTCTGCTGCAGATGACATTTACTGTGCTGTGCTGGGAAAGGGGCACGTTAACTGTTATTCATATTGACTATGCTTAATGTGAACTGAAAAGTGGATCACTAGGAAAAATAAATTCATGTATGAAAATTTTACCACAGTCGTCATTAATACGCATCAGAGTGTCTAATATAAAGTGTGAACTGCAGTGTCCTTAAATGCAAGGGGAAAAAGTATGTCTTGGTAAATTAGTTCTCTGGAGGCCAAAGTTAAGAATGGAATGAAAGAGTATCTTCATTTTCAGCAAACATCAATTCTTTTTCATGGTAATACTATTAAGCAGTCCTGTCAGTGCAACATTTTTGAGGGACGGTTCCAAGACAAAAGGACAATCTCCTTTGGGGTGGGGGTGTTTTATGTTGCCAAGTAATCAATATTTTAGCAGTGCTTCACCCATTTAACTGAGCCTTTCCGGAGTATCAAAACAGTAATTTATTCATCTATGGCAAAGTTCAAGGTAATTGTTTCACTCATTTGTTATTGTCTCCTGATCGTGCGTCTGCTTTCAGCTTCTCTAACTTTCATTTTAGTGTTATTATGACACACAAAGTGGCAATAATTGTCTGAGCAGCACTCAGAGATTTAAAGTTTTTTTCGGGGGAAATTAATAGAAACATTTCACTGTGTACGGCGTCTGAAGTGGGGGGGGGAGTTTCTTTGAAAGTGAGATTTAGAGCATATCTACTGCACTTCTTTATTATCACAGGCTGACACTAGGAAGAAAACCCTCTAGGTTATCATGACGGTAGATTAGATTAGATTTTAGATTAGAGTAGGCCTGCACAACACAAGGTGGGGAAATAGAAAAGGCAGGGGCAGCAAAAAGAAATTGGGGGTGCACCAAGACCTATGTTGCTGTAGATAGGAGAGAGAGAATTATGGGGTGGAGAAAAAATGAGATAGCATGGGGTGCACAGAAGCTGGTAGGGTGGGAAAAAACAAGAGGTGCATAAGGGGATAGAAGTGGAGTAGTAGGGAAAGGGAACAACTGGAATTAGAGAAATGGGGATGCAGGAAAACTTTGGAGAGAAGAGATTCTAGTGGAGTAACTGAGAGACTGGCAGATGAATTTATGGTAGTGCCAAGAGAGGAAGAGAGAGCACACCAAGGAGTGGAAAGGAGAAAGAAGTGGGTTAGCAAATTATACTTCCAGATGACTTGTTAATTGAACATTCATCCTGATTTGTTTGCAGGGAGATTAGACTATGTTGGTTATTTAATGGGCATTCGCTCTGATTCGTCTGTGGAGAGATTAGACAGCATTGCATCAAAGCAAGTGTTTTTCCACACTTTCAGGTGCATTTCCTCCTCACTTTCCTAATTGCTATAAGTTTGTTCTTTGGGGGAAGCTGATTAGCTGCACAAGGTCTCCCAGTCAACTATAGTTGTGCAACTATAGTTGCATGCAAATGAATCCCAGTCAAAAATGGTGAGACAGTCTGGAAGCACCCAAACAAAGGGATCCAGCAAGTGTTAATGATGCAGAAAGGCAAGAGTGGGCAATACATGCTGTGGAATATAGACAGAAAAGTGAGGAGTGTCCCAATCAGGGGAAGTAATAGTCCCACTCTGTTCTGCCTTGGAGTACTCGGGAGTACTGTGTCAGTTCTGGGCATCACAGTTAAAGAAGGCTGTTGACAAGCTTGAATGTCTGCACAGGAGGATGACCAAGAAGATAAAGGGCTTGGAAACCAAGCCTTATGAGGAACAGTTGAGGGGATTGGGTATGCTTAATGTGATAAAGAGGAGACTGAGGGGGAGATATAATAGCCATCTTCAAATATCTCAAGGGCTGTCACATTGGAAGATGGAGCAAGCTTGTTTTCTCCTGCTTCAGAGGCTAAGACCTAAACCAATGGCTTCAAATTACAAGAAAGGAGATTCTGACTAAACATCAGGAACAACATTCTGGCAGTAAGAGCTGTTCAACAGTGGAACAGACTGCCATGAGAGGTGATGGACTCTTCTTTGTTGGAGGTTTTTAAGGAGAGGTTGGATGGCCATCTGTCATGTATGATCTAGTTGGGATTCCTGCATTGTCGGGTTTGGGCTAGATGACCCTTCCACTTCTACAATTCTATGATTGATTCTGTGATTCTATGCACAGAAAGGATCACCAGGCCATGTACACTAGGTCCTCACCTATTCCTATCACTACATACTGCCATCCTGCCCCCCCCCCAGCAAATACCTAATTGATGTTTGCTGGACAGAGTTTTCTGCATGAATTGATGTATGCATGGAAAGCTCCTACACTTGCTGAACTCCTTGCATGTAGGAATTCTCCGTGTGTTCAACAGACTAACATTCACTAGAGGATTTGGTTGCTATGCACAACCATGGCACCAGGGGAAGACTAAACCATGAAACTTCACAGCTCCCCCTGGGCATACATACATGTGAAGAGGCTCATGTTTATCCCATTGAAATGATCTTTTTAGCCTGTGCCCTTCTAAGTGATTTGATATATGCCACACAAGATTCCAGTGGGTCACAAACTGGATTGCCATCTCCTTCCACAAAATCCCAGATTTCAGCAAATTTAAACTTTGGCACACTACCTGCATCAGACAGAAAGGAAAGCAGCATCTGCCCAGTGCCTTCTTGCTGCCATGTCCTTCATCAGCTGTTCCCAACACTGTCCATGCTGAGGGCATGTCTGCAAGGAGGCAACCTGCAGGATGGGCATAAACTGTCCCCATCAGAGAGAAAAACCTGACAGCAACCCCCGTCTCCGCTTACGCACAATTATCAATGCTTGTGTTTAAACGCCTGAATAGAGCTATAATATTCTGGCAAGCTATCACTGAAGCTCCAGGTCTTATTTCTTTATTTAATAATAAAAATGTCTCTGTGTGTGTGTTTGTTTGTTATAAAATATGAAACTACCACAGGAAGACAAAATCAAACACCAGTTAAAACAGCATCAGAATATGCCAAAAATAAAACTGAAAAGCTTTCCTTGGTATTTTTCAAGGTTACTTCTTCAACTGTACAAAGAAAATCCAAAGTGACTTCCCTCTGCTTTCATACCTGTTTCAACCATCTTGCCAACTGTGTAGCTGCTGCTTCTACAATATAATGTCTGCAAAATTAAGGCGCCGCAGGCATGATGGGGCAGCAATGGGGCTTTTACGAGTGTGGTGCCTCTGGACAGATCTTTATTGTGGGATCAGTGCTTCACAAGGATAGCTGTTTTTTGCAGCAGCCACATAAAAATGCCAGTCTGTATTCCCCTCCACATGGGGGATTTACCTTTTCCATGGGGGGGGGGGACCTATTGCAAATTATCTGAATGACCTGATTGCAATATTAAGCATCCATCTAGAAGCACCTTCATTATCCACATTGTATTTCTGGAATGGAGTGTGTGGGCATAAATTGTGTATGGTGATCGGGCATACCCACACCAGTCTTTTTGTCAACTCCCCCAAATATGCCCACCCTACCCCAAACTTCCTGCATTGAGAGGGAAGGTCTGAAGTGAAGTGTTGGTTGAACATGCTTGGAAGCCTCCTCACAATTAGGAACAACGAAAGCGAAGGATTCCCAATAGTGGGGAGACATCAAAGTGTGTTGAGCCAAATGTGCTTAGAAGCCTTTTCCCATTAAATGTGTATCTGTGAACTTTGCCCAGGCTTCTATAGCATATGTTGGATTTGGGCCTCATGAAATTAAGCCTACATTCTTATTAGCCATTTCAGGATACTCCAACAAGGAGAAGATTTTGCTCTCCATGAACCTGTATATTTATGAAGACAGAATATTTAATTTTTCTACTTTAGCCACTCTGGTATCTTAAATATTACGAAAGTATAGGGGCTTTATTAAAAAACTTCAATAAACAGTAGACTTTTTGGACAAAATGAGCATTAAAGGGTAAACACTAAATGCTACCTCTTAGCAGGACAGTAGCTTAAATTGCAGTACTAAATCATTAAATAGACACCATGAAAAATACTCTCATAATTGTTTCCTTAATTTTCTCTCTTGGTGTTACTCTACGAGGCTATTATTACATAGATACTTTTACCAACAGTTTGTCTGTTTTACAGCTAAAATAACTTTTTAAACATGTGCTAAAACACCCAACGCCATTAGGTGACAACATTACCGCAGCAAATGATGGTGATGATGACAAACAATGTGCATTTATTAGGTACTGTGATTGTATTTAGTGTTGTACAATAGAACAAACTGCCAGCAGGTTTACCGTCTGAAGTCCTGGTGCTAGAAAATTCTGCCAGCATCTCTATGCAAATGGCAGCATTATACCTGCATTATATCTCTTAGCAAGGCCAACCCTTTCATTAGGCAGAGTGAGGCAATTGCCTCAGGTAGCAGGTGCTGGGCGGGAGTAGCATCAGCAACCTTCTGACTGTACCCTTCAGCTGGAGGATAGAGCTATCATGGCTGGTGTCCACTGAGATTGGCAGTGGAAGGCAAGGAGACCAGCAATAAGCAGAACCACAGCCAATGACTCAATGTATCTTTTACATACAAAGGGAGAAAACAATAACTGTGTGAACCAATCTCCATTAGCAAAATACAGTATGTAAATGTGTTGAAATCTTTCAGCATGAAGGAACATATCTGGGCTGAGTTTACATGTAGACTTCTTTTCCTCCACCACCAACAGCTATAGATAGATAGATAGATAGATAGATAGATAGATAGATAGATAGAGTACCTGTAAAGTCATCAATGTCACCCACTTTCTTACAGCAAAATGAACTCATTTTACTTTGTGGTGCCTAATAAACTTAAACCCTTTGGCTTTTATTTGTCCCAGTTGTAGACCATGGAGTGCTACCATGTTTCTTTAACATCTGGGATTCATCACATCTTTTCTAATGACTCACTGGTCTGCAGAAAATGCCTGCTGAGACACAGATGTATGGTGTCACACAGACTTAATGACATACAGAAGCACCAAATAAAAGGGGATCCATTCAAGGAGCTGAGGATGGAGTGTTTTTTTAAAAAAAATGGAGAAACACTTAGGAAGTGAAAAGAAAGCCAATAAAGAGAGGCAATCAGGAGCAAACGGCCCAATACCTCCAGCAAAAGAAAGCAGAGATACACTTGGTTTGCATTAAATGACAAGGGATTTATAGTATAGTAGTACAGAAGCAAGCAACTCAAGTGCCACTTCCACAATGTCTTGTGGCATGCTCCACCCAAGCATCTTTGTGATGTTTTGTTAATTTCACAACACTGAAATATTGACATCACAATATTTCCCTACAGTTGGGAAAGCATAGCTTCACATACCATTAATTAGGGCATTTCTTTTATTTATTTCTAAAATGGCTGCATTTTCAGAGTGAGATGCAGGCATCACTGCATTTTTGTTGTTGCATTTGGTTCTAAAATAGGGCAAACAGCAAGCACTGTGCCATATAAAATAGGTACCAGAATACAGGCCATACAGGTATAGTGTATAGGTCATACAGTAAAACTAATACATTTTTGGGGTGGTGAGGAGGAATCAGTGATGACTGCATGATAAGTGGCAGGAGTAGATAATTGAATTAGTGGTGAAGTTCCTGTACTCAGCTAAACTGTTGATTCTTTTGAGTTCTCAGGCATCTTCCTCATGTCTCACATCTTATAGAAGGAAAAGCTAAGGTCAGGCAATGGGGTAGTACTCAACAGTGTGTGTGGTGCCTCCACTGAGGTCTCGCTAAACAGTGACCTGTTGCAGTGACTTCGGGGTCATTTGGAAGGGCCTAGGGCTGTCTAGTCTAGCTCTAGCAATACCACTACTAAGAGGTTTGCACACTAATCCTAATTGTCTCTTGCAGGAAATAATAATAATTTGTATATATTATTATTAATTGCATCCCAAAAGTGACCTAAAGCAACTTAGAAAAATTACAAAAAAACCTTATGAAAATTAAATCCAAGTATAAAAACTAAGACAGACATCCTAAAAAGACACAAAGACACATACACAATCATCCCATGCCACTAAAGGAGGCTACAGGAAATTTGATTTCACATTGTATCAAAACTTTGATACCCCATTTAAAATATTTAACATGACTGATGAACAAAGTAATGGTGTGGTCGAGTTGCCTATTGCTGTTATTTCACACACACACACACACACACACACACACACACACACACACACACACAGTATACCCCTCCTGCTCTTGCCCCAGTAATTCCTTCCAGCAAAATGTGGGATAATGATGCAAGATATTATGGTCACCTGTCTGCTGCACTTGACCCACACATGGCAAATGCCAGGGACTGACGTTATCAATCTGTTGCATTGTCTTCAACATATCACTCTAGGATTCTTATGTCGCTCATGATAATTCTGATAGTTGATCTATTATTTAAAACAATATTTAAAATACTGTAATCTCACAAATATGGCAGAAGCAATATTAATCAGTTAATGACAGGGCACACTATAGTTGAGAAAAGTTAGTAGATACCTTTAGTGAAACCATATCCCTTTAAAAGTGATACTATTGCCAAAACATTTTTTTAATCACTCATAATCAAAACACAAGGAGATTCCAAACTAGATAGGAAATCATATTTAAGGATAACTATGCATTAGGATTTTTATTACTAATTCATTTCATTCTTAATCATAAAAATCCTGAAGCGGCACAACTACTTTGGAATTATCATTAATAATTACTTTGATACTGAATTCCTTCGGATGAATAATACAGACGACTTAGAGATAGGACTCTTTCTAAATCTCCTGAGTGTTTGCATGAAGTTTAATTCATTTCCTTTCTCCTAGTTTGCAAATGAAGTGTGAAACAATTCTCTGATTCTACAAGGTGTCACTATTCATGCACCATACCTAGTGTATACCCAGCTCGCTTAATTTAGTGGATTGGAAAGACGCTGTCATCCAGTATAACCTGTGTCATTCAGTCACCCAATGAGGTCATCCAGACACTATTAATTATTACAATTTATTGAGTGATGACAAGGTGCTTGGCACTGTCATGACGGCCTGTATCAATTTACAGCAACTCCCAGTATTCTATCAATTCAGCAACTCCATTGGGAAAGAAAGGACACACACTGAGTCACGCAGCTGTAAGAAGATAAAGCATTTAAGGCAACCCTACAATGGAGGACTGGGTGAGAGCACATTCCCATCATTAGGAACGCATCAAGCTCCCCAACCCCAGGAGATGATCATTCCCTCAGCACCTCAGCATCAAGATGGCTGGTTAATGAGATGCTGTGATCAGATTCTCCGCAACAGCCTTTCGGAAAAGGAGCTTGTTAGCAACTACTACGAAAGTAATACAGTACTGGGAATTTTTTCCGATGCTAATTTTGGGGCCTGCACTGGAAGACCCACAAAGACCCCACCGTTCATAAGATTGTCTCTTAATGAGTTTAGCTCCCTGAGAACTAGCGATCTATCTAGTAAATTTTTCAAGACCTGGTCATTAGGAATGTTTTGTATATTCTATTTTCCTGTTTTCACCATCTATTGAGCCATCATTTTTAATTCATTGCCCAGTGGAATTTTTTTGTGGGGGTGGAGAACTTGCTCATGAGCTTTTCAAGGAATAATATGTGAGGCTAAGGCTGATGAGTGCTACCCCACAGGTGAACCTCTCTAGCTCTTAGACAAGTGCCTGGGAAATAATCAGCATGATCCAGACTCGATGCATAACCCACAGTCATTATGGAGATGAGAACTGTGCATTTTGCTTCCTGTCACAGCAATCACTAATGACAGCAGTTGGCTAAAAGTTCTCGTCCTTGTTTGGGTAGAACATTTGTATCTGCCTCTTCAGCGCTTTTAGGTTTTTTTCTTCTTCTAGCATTTTAGCTCGCTCAATGTGATAAAAGAAGATGGCTATTTTTCTGCTTTCCAAATTAGCAAAGCAACTTTGCACGGAGGTGGGAAGTAACCCAATAATCATCTTACTTAAGTGCAGATGACTAAGGAATATTAGATAAAATGTATGCATTCAACCAACGTTCTTCCTCACATTCCAAAATCCTATATTTCACCAAGGTCTGGCACAACTACTAATTTTACACTTCATTTGAGGGGGTGTTCCTTAAAATATGTGAGGCCAAGAAAAATTAATGCCAGTATCTCCATTAAAATCTGTTTGACAGACTCCTATTAATTTACTGAGTTAGGCTGCAATTCTAATCCCAGCTTCTGCCCAGTGCAGTTTAATGGAATGGTAGGATCACCAACAGGTTCTTTGCCCTGACAAGGGCCAGTTGGGGTGCAAAGTAGGAAGCAGGCAAATCATTGTACCTGACTGAAGCTGGTGCAATGATCACGGATGATGCCATCAGATGACCACAGTGGGGCTGGCTCAGAATCCAGTGGTTCCCATGACAGCTCGCCCCCTTCTATTATGAGTTTGTGGGCTCAGATTGAATAATATTGTGGGCCTATCCAAGGCCTGCTTAAAATCTAATATGACTGCTGAACAAGCCATACCAGTTCCTTTGTTAAGATAATGACTCTGACAGGCTACTTAGGGACTGTGATTTAACATTTCCAAAGTGGTTGCTCTGTTGCCATATCATCCTAGGATGGAGAGCAATAGGCCAATGGAGATTGTGTATAGGAGACTAGTGTGACAGTTTTGAGCTGATGTTGGAAGCTGGAGACACAGCTTCTGTACACAATTCCATACGTGTCTACTCAAAAATCAGTACCCTTGAGTTCAATGCTTCTTCTTCTTCTTCTTCTTTGGTGATCACTCGTAGCCGAGTAAGATTGTCTTCCATAAACACGGTTTTAACAATGAGTCCGTAAGTGACTGTGGCCCATGTAAGCCTTAAATTGCAATCCTATGCACACAATGAACTGAGTGGGTTATTTCTGAGAATACATAAACACAGTGTTTTTAAGAAATAGCCTGTGTCCCCTGAGCTTCTACCTCCAAACAATGTAGGACATACTGTCCAGCAATAAAACAAAAATGGATAATGTGAATGAAGTGTGTCATTACTATCATCCAAAACTTCTTACGTGTTGGAGGCTTTGAGATCAAGCTTTGACATTCCAACACCAAGTAACCACGTCTCCTTTTCACAAAATCAGCTTCCTGTTGTTTACTACCTAGAGACCAGAACCCTTACATTAAAGGGTTCATTTTTAACAATTTAGATTAAACTTCTATGCACACTTACTTGGGAGAAAGCCCCGTTGAAAACAGTAGGCATTGCTTCTGAGTAAACATGCAAAGGTTTGCAGTGTTAAATTAATAAAAACTTAAACCATCACATAACTGAAATAGCTGCAACTACATTGTCCAAAAAGGCAGCAGTAATAAACTGAGAGCACACCCTAGGAATATGATTGCGGGCAGTGTAAAAAAATACCTAAAATAAATAAGGTTGTAACTAAAATCAGAAAATGTATCTGGTAGTGTCTGTCCTTCAGATTGCAAACAAAATTGAGATATTAGGGTGGTATCCTTGGTATATTAATACTATATATTGCTATTAAAAAAATCAGAAATCTCAACTCAAGAATATTTTATGTAATTAAACAATATTACTCCAAGAAAATGAATGGGTTCTTTCACATACACACAACTTCCACAGTTTCACCCATAATATAAAAAAATTGGTTTTGTCAGCTTCACTGATATGAAATTAATTTTGGTCAGCTTACAAAGGTGTTGCTTTCATGTTTTCCCTCGTAAGATCTCATGCCCCTCAGAGGTTTGGAATCACCTTGCTTCCCCCAGCTTGTCTCCTGTCTTCTATTCTTCATTACACAACAGATGACCTATCAGATATTCTTCTTCTCCGCCAACAGATTTCCTGTTGCCAACCGTCAATGAGAATAAAGCCTGCAAGCCTTTTTATCTTCATTCTGTTGCTGCTTCCCTCCTTTACCACCCTCCCTCCCTCCTCCTCCTCCACCACCTTTCTAAAGATCATTTGCCAGCATTGCTTTCTCAGTTTTTACCCAGTGGAACAAGCGGTGTCTTCTGAACTGACAATTCTGACTTTTTGTTGCTTGTGATTTTTTCCACAGCATGACAACTACTTCCATGAAGACATGCTAAACCTTTTCAGCTAAAGAGGCCTGTGGAAAACAAACAGCAGAGGCAAAGGGCCTTTCGATGAATAAAAGTCATTATCAGAGCAGTGAAATGAAATAAATCCCTCATGTGTTAATTTAATTTGGCCATACCTGTTCCACGGGAAACATAATTAGAATCATGACGTCATGGATCTAAAATGCACACAATTTCTTCATTGAGCAAAAAGACATTTTCATACCCTTCAAGTGTCCCGGTTTTCCAGGGACATTCCCAGATTTACAAAAGCCAACCCAGCTTCTGATTTGATCCTGGAATGACCCTATTTCCCCTGCCACCCTGGAGAGTGGGAGTGGAGGAGAAGAAGCTTCTGCCCATGATGAGCCACAACCGTTGCCTACCACTGAGCCAGGTAATCAGCCATTATCAAGAAGACCTCTACCTGTCCAGTCAAGGAACTGGAGAAGAATCTGAAATATATTGAGTAAAACAAACTTGGATCCAGTAAAATAAAGCGTGTATCCCACACCTGAAAGCATCCAGATTCAAAAAGCGGCATCTGAATCCATAAAATTAGAAGCACCAAAGCTCAGCTTCTAACAGAACACATCGATTGTAGCAAGAATCAGTTACTCACAGCCCACAGCCATGTCTTAAATTTCTTGACACGAAACATCTGTATTTTTTCTTTCCCTCTCAATGTCATATTTTAACAGCATTCAAGACTGGACCCACCCCCCACCTCACCCCAGCATATGACCAAGGTTTTCCTACACAATGATGATCACCAAGGCATAAATAGTCAGATAAGATAGATAGATTTGATCAAGTATCCCATATATCACCAACTGGGTTATTGGGCTCAGGTGGCAGAATTGCAGCCCCACTGAGTATGGCTGCAAATCACAAGTTATGGAAAGGAACCCTCACTGCCAGGAAAGAGGAGCTGAAAAGCCTTGAACACACCTCATAAAACAAAATATTCATTCGCTTTACTTAGCATCCCAGTGGTCTAAATTTGTTTATAGATGCATGTCCTGTATGCCTGTCAGAAGCGGAACTTTCCAAAGAAAGTGGCAGCAAACTCAAGAGAGAAGCATTTCAGTGTCTCCGAGAGAAATCAATGAGAACAAGAGATGGATTTCTTTCAAAGGGAGCTGGGCGGAAGACAAACTAGAGTTTGGAAATTAATTCCTCCAGTCCTGGTGATCTTAACACTTTTAAAAGGACAATCCGTTAGTCACTTCTCTGAGCTCAGTTAGCAAATCCTAGCCAGCATTTTTCACAGGCATTTTTCACCTACACTTCTCTTTCATTTCTAGCAGTCAGTGTGTGCCATATCACACTTTTCTATGACAGTTTTTTAAACAGGATAATTATTGACTTACATTGCCAGGGTCTGTCAGGTGAAGAAGCTACAAGTTATTGTGCTCTTGCTGTAACTCACACATGCCTTCTGGCAGTAGATGCTTTCAAGAACCCCAAAAGGCTTTCCCCATTTTGTTAGAAAATATATGAGTATCCTGCTTCTGTACAAGATGGCATTTTCCCCCCTAAGATTTTTTCTTTTAAGTGTCTGAAAAAATGCTAGGCATTTGAGGCATCAGATCAAAGTAACATTCTATATAACATCTCTGCAACAAATGTATAAGGCAGATGTTTTGGACAACCATCAAGTATAGAAGCAGGAATGTTTTGAACTGTTCCCGTCATCCCTGACCATGAGCCATGCTGGTTGGGTCTGATCAGAGTTGTGGTCCAAAACTTCTGGATGACACCAAGATAGGGGAGGCTGGTATAATGTCCCTTGTGTAGGCTATACAGATATAATAACAGACATGTACCCGAAGCAGGTCATGTTGTGAGGATGCCTGATTATTGTCTTCCAAAGCAACTACTCTATTCCGAACTTAAAAATGGAAAGCAACTACTCTATTCCGAACTTAAAAATGGAAAGCGTAATGCTGATAGTCAACAAAAGATGTTTAAAAACTCTCTCAAGGCAAATCTTTAAAAAAAGTACTATAAACACTGACAACTGGGAAACACTGGCCTGCAAGCGCTCCAATTGGAGAACAGGTTTTACCAAAGGTGTCACGGGCTTTGAAGACGCTCGAACTCAGGACAAAAGGGAGAAACGTGCTAACAGGAAGGCATAGTTGGCAAACCCTCACCGTGATCAACTGTGGAAGGACTTGTGGATCCAGAATTGGCCTCCACAGTCACTTAAAGTCTCACTTCCGTGTTCATGGAAGACTATCTTACTCGGCTGTGAGTGATCGCCAAAAAGAAAGAGACTAGGTACAGCAGGACCTAGAGTCAGGTCATGAACATCTTTGGATAAAGAAAACAAATCATGTGATCAGACTGTTAATTACCCCATCCTTTAAGGACTTTATCCATTGTTATTCATCACAAATATGATTATGGTGGCTCTAGACTTAACAAACTCATTTAAATCAATAGGACAGAATTCATTCAAGTGAGTCTACCATTACTGAGGCTATGTATGCACTTAGTGGCTTCAAATGCACTGAGGTTGCTCCCCGCCCCATGGCTACATTTCAAGTCGCATTTTTATATTGCTGTACACACCAGAGAGGGGACTGGGATGTCTTCACCCGACTACCTGATTAGTTCCCCCTGCATCTGCAAGGCCACAAACTCCTATTCAATAAATCTGCTGTCTGCACATGTGCAATGGATGTCTCAAATGGATACACCTCAGCTTAACCATGGATTATGGTTTCAAAACAGACAGAAGCTGGTTTGAGGGGAAACACGTCAAACATCAGAATTTCTCAAAACAAACAATCAAAAAAGAATACGGTACATATGGATTGTGGCTGTCATGCATACTCAGCTTCAAACAATGTAAACTGTAATTTGCACACAACCTAAGTCTAGATCCAACACCACCATCATCTGACTGTCATGTGTGTACTCTTTTTTCCGGGGGGGGCTGCAAGGAGGGGCAAAGCCCAAACATTTTGTGAAACTTCGTCTTTTGTCCATTTACTGTATTTATTTTTCATGATTTGAACTGTAAAATGGAGTCAAAAAATTTTGGGGGAAGCACTGCATAAACCTCACTGAATGCAGTAAAACGTACTTCCAGGTAAGTGTGTATAGAACTGCAGCCTTAGTGGTGGTGGTGGGGTGGTTGTTATCAGTCAGTGAGGTGTAGCAGTTAGACTGGCTGACTAGGACCTGGGAGACCAAGGTTCAAATCTCCACCTGGCCATGCAATTCACTGGGTGACCTTGGGCAAGTTGCTGCCTCCCAACTTATCCTGCCTCATAGGGTTGTTGTGGGGATTAAATGAGAGGAAGAACCATTTACACAAACTTGTGCTCCTTGGAGAAAATATGGGATATAAATGCCATTATCATCATCATCATTCTATCTCTGATAAAGGAGGCATCTGGAAAAGGGCCTCAGCAGAAGATCTTAACAGCATGTACTGGAGTAAACACTGACGACATTTTAAATCACTGCTGGGTGGTATTTCCCTGCCATTGTACCAAAAATGCTTGTGTGTAACTATAAATCATCTCTCATAAGTTACCATGTAAACAGTGGAAATGGGCATCAGATGATTTTCTGGAATTTTGTGGGTGATCCAGGATCAGTCTGTTCAGGCAGAAGAGGCTTAGTGGTTTCCAACTCCATAACCCCACAAGGACCCAGCTGTTCATGGCCCAGAAGAACATCTTTTCAGCCTTCACATAGATCAATTTTGCTAGTATTGCAAACTGACATGAAACATCTGGGAAATCTATTCACTTGCATTCTCCCCGGTGCTTAATTCAGTTTTTTAAAGGTAATCAGCATGCTGCTGCCTTGGATTAAGCAAAGGGAAAATACAAAAATAAATACAAAACCTTCCCAATCACGTAGGAAACAATAGGGAGAAGTGGGGGAAATGGCTTTTTGGTTGAGCATTTAAATAAATCTATGTGGTTTATATGAAGAGAACTGCTGGCTGGTCTAGAATTCTCTCTTCTATAAATTCTCCTTGAGTATCTTGCTCTGGCATGCAACCTGAACCCTATGGTGGGCTCTGGAATTTAAAGTGAGATCTCATCCATATGATACTCTTAGACCTCAACAGTCATGGGTTAGAGATAGTTCTACAGTTAAGTACTACTGGATCCAGCCCATGGTTTTTTAGGCAGCTCTGGTTAAACCATCATGTACATGGTCATGCTATATGCAGGATCTGACATCAATGGGCTTTTGATATTCCATTGATTAAAAACATACCTCATTTTCAAATGTGTTGTAGTGTATACTACACTGATTATCTGTAAAGAGGGACGTTCCTAGTGTTCCTTTATCCAAATATAAAAGGCAATTAAGAGTTGAAACTCACCATCTGCAATACATGTGCCAGCCCCATTCATTATTATTGGACCAACACTGCTACAGCACTAGCAGATTTTGTTCTGTGTGCATTAAACCCCAATCCTAGTCCCGAGACACACCTTCAAATACATATGCATCTATATCTATATCTATATATCCCTTCTTGATTCCCTAAAACATTTTTTCCTTTTTCCTGGCATATTAGAGACTGTTCCTCGTACAGGCACTTGGCAGGGTTTTCTGAGGGCTATTTTTGTCTTGTTATTAGCTACCACCATGCAATAAAACATCCTTGGTTCCCCGAACATTTTAGTTGAACTCTTGTTTAAGAGTGTCCTTTGGTATGGTTTTCCAATATGCTCTCCAGAGCCAACTGTGTCACTGGCAATCTAATTGAGATTTGGCAGTGTACTGCATTTACAGATAAAGAGGAATTTGAGAGTAGATGTGGAATCCACGGGCTGCAGGCCAGTGGGCACTTACTTAGCGTGTCTCATAGGTGATTCATTCAGTCTTCCAGCAAGGCTGCTGCCAATGTTGCTGTCTCAGCATCCCCACTAGCTGATCCATGGAGTTTTGCTCTCATCGCTTCCAAAAGGAGCCACTTGTGTGTTATTAAGGACAGCAGTCAAGTATGGTGTTGACAACAGTGATTCAGAAAGAGAGAGAGAGAGATGGAAGAGCCATTCCTGGATGCTGGCTGACTGGCTTGCTGGCTGTTGAGTTTCTGATGCAGGGCAAAAGAAAGAAATAAGTGCAGAGGAAAACTAGGAGAAGGCTTGCAGAGGGCAGGCAGAAAGAAGAGCTTCTTTAGGGAAATTAGAGTGAAAACAAATGTACTCTGTGCAAACTATTACTCTGTACTACATCCACAGACTTGAGGCAGAGGAACTTAGCTGAACATGAACCAAACAGCAGAACTGGGACATACTTGGACACAGAAATTCTCATCAACAAAAGCGACTCAGCAAGAAATCACCGTTGAGCCAAATTGCTCAGAAGCAGCTGAAATTTTGGACAATTAATATTGTAAATACTCTGAATTTAATTTGGCTTATCAGAACACACTTGGCTCCATCATCAGGTGCCTTGAGTTCCCAATATATGGCTATCATAGTTGCATTATCCTTTCTCTGAGCAGTGGTAAATTCAAAGCAGATTTAGAGCAGGGAATAGGGACCCTGTTTGAGTCCCAACAGTCCCAGTCCTGGGCAATGCTCAAGAATGATGAGAGTTTGTCATTCAGCAACACCTGGAAGGCCAGAAGTTCTCCATCGGGGCTTTAGAGGGTCAGTTTTAATTTGAGGAGATTTGCAGCATTTTTATAAGGGCCTTTTGATTTACAAAGATGCAGACCAAACAATCAAATACCCAGGGAGTACTAGATTCGTAGTGACATAAAGAGCTGTCTGAAAGCAGCAGCAAAGAAACCCAAACAACGACATTTTATTCATTAATTGTTTAGCAGTTTGCCAGCAAGTCTGAGCATCACCTATTGCAGCCAAATCAGAATTGCATCAACTACTTAATTTTTTTTTTAAAAAAATGGGGAAATCAAATGATGGAGGTCCTGTAGGTTCTGGACTTTACATACCAAGCTATCTTTTCAAGCAAAGGGCAGCCGAATGACCCATCAATTACCAAGCAGCACTAAGCTGTGAAAGGCTACCATAATCATAGAATCATAAGAGTTGGAAGAGACCACAAGGGCCATCCAGTCCAACCCCCCAGCATAGTACAGATTAAGATAACTATGCATACTGCTGAGCTGAGATTGTGCAGTTCTGTCTTCTGATCTTTAGCAGACAGTTTGGGACCCACAAATGTGTTTCAGTCCAACTTCAGGCACTTCCTCCATTTTGTTTTGTGAGAAGGGTGGGCTTCTACACTCCTAGATAACGTTAAAAGTATCTGTGCTGACTTACTGCACATGCCCATAAAATTGTACCACAAATTCATGTAGGTGTGTGTGCTTGTGTTTCAAAGATCTTAATTTCCACTGATTAAAATCACATCCCTTTAGGAATGTGTCCATGCCAGCTCATGCCAGCCCTAGCTCATGCCAGCACAAACTGATTTTGAACTTCTGAAAACAGTAATCAGAAAGTGGGTGGCTTTCAAATTTATTTGCTGGCATGCTCCATTGTAGGAATCCCCTACATTCAAATGAATATAAGGTGAACCCTGCTGTATCCAACCATCTAGTCTAATATCTTCTTCTCAGAGTGGCCAGCTAGATGCCAATGGGAAGCCTGTACGGAGGACCTGAGTGCAATAGCACTTTCCTCACTTGTTGCGATTCCCAGCAACTGGTGTTCAAAGAAATACTGCGTCCAGAGCACCAGTTTGTAGAACAGTGCTTCCTGTTGCAGATCAGAACATTTGCAAGGCTGTAAGCTTCCTTTTAAACTTGCTCAACTTATTGCTTCCTCCCCAGCCCAATCATCTGTTCCATTAGTGAGATTATTCCAATTCTTACATTCTGTTCTATCCAGCTGGCTGGCCTTACACCTAAAGGACTGCCATTCCAACATGACCCTGCCTCTTGGTTAAGAATTGCAATGGGGAACCTGTCCTTGGGCTTACCTGCAAGATCAGTGGCAGGCAAAAGTGTTAGGGCCTTTTCTTTAGTGGCCCTGCCACATAGCTCTTACAGTGCAGGCCTTCAAACAAGCCTTAACATTCCTCTCTTGCAGCTCTCATCATCCATCACCATTAACCATGCTGGCAGTGGTGGAGTCTGACAGCATCTGAAAGCTCAAAGGTTCCCCAAGCTTGTACTGGGCTTTCTTATACTGGTGTATTTTACTGTGTGTAGATACTTAAAATGTGCCTACATATATATTGAGGTGGCGGTGTTTAGGACTTACAAATTAGCTTATAAGTACAGGTACTTGAAATAAAAAGTATTGAGGATTTACGGAGTACTAATCCATGCTGATAAAATTAAGATACAGTGGTACCTCTGGTTACGAACTTAATTCGTTCCGGAGGTCCTTTCTTAACCTGAAACTGTTCTTAACCTGAGGTACCACTTTAGCTAATGGGGCCTGCCGCTGCACTGCCGCCGCACAATTTCTGTTCTCATCCTGAAGCAAAGTTGTTAACCCGAGGTACTATTTCTGGGTTAGCGGAGTCTGTAACCTGAAGCTTCTGTAACCTGAGGTACCGCTATATATGGATACACTGATGCTCACACTTTTTCATTAAATTTTTTTTGAAAAGGAATAAGTCACCCCACTCCAGTTTCGTGGCAAACTGATTTTCAAACAAAAAAACCAACAAACCGTAGGATATGAGGATCTGCAATTCAAAGGTGAAAGGGAGGCAGAAATGCCACTCAACCTGCATAAAACCTTTTAGTTCTTCAGATCCTGGTCATTGTGCTGGTTCCAGTGGTTCCGTTCCCCAGATGGAAACTTCTTCCATTAGAGGAAGGGGCCCATTGAATCCAGCCCTAATGTTTTTAGAGGAAAAATGTACCAAAGATGGCACAATTGCTTAGGAATGTGAATTTAATTTGACTTTCTTCTACTTTCTTCTCTCTGCCATTCTAATGGTTGTCGTATGATCTTTCTGTTCTTTCTTTCTTTTAATGTTAACCACCCCTTATCAGGATATCATGATGAGAAGGAGAGATGCTTTCAAAATAAGCTACACTTTCAAATGAGCCACTTCCAGGAATGCCTAGTAAACTAACAATGTGACTGCTTGAGAGAATCAGGTTCAAGGTTTAAAAAGAAAAGGGAAAAAAAGAAAAAGGCTTTAAAACTTTCCTCATATATATTCTTGGAGTGGTGTTTAATACCGTTCCTTTTGTTTGTTTCGACAATGGATCTTATCTTTCGGTAAGGGCTGTGTTCAGGACTATTATTGCCCTATATAAAAGCCTCATAGTCTTTCTTTCCACTTGTTCAGCACACCAGAGTGGCATAGCAAATTTAATCGAAGAACGCAGCTCCAGGGAGAGTCTTTTGAGACTCTCCCCTTTTTCATAATGCTGTTATCTCCCCTTCCTTGTGTTGGGGATGCATAAAAAAATCACAAAAAAGTCATTCTGAGTATATTCTTCCTGATAATTATTGTCAGACTCCTAGATAAGTACCCTACGTGATGTAATGTGTGTCAGAACTGGCTCTCTGAATGCAAATCCAGCAACACTTATAGGCCCAAACAATAGTAGCCCTGAACACCAGGGCCTGGTATTTTGCCACAGACAAGAGACAGCTTTGATTTTTTTGTGTTTTGATAAGGCACAATCTGGGTGCCTTTATCTCAGCTGTTATATTTAAAGATGACATTCTAGCCTTGCAGCCTTGCCTATTGTTTTGACCCTGATTATCTCCAAATGTTGTTGTTTAGTCAAACTCACAGGCTTAATGAAAGGCCTGCTCCCAATTTAAGGAAAATTATTTAAATGCAGAGTATCCTATACACTGCGGTTTTCCGAAAGAACTAGGTGGTTAATCAAAAGTTAATTGTATAATTCTCATGCAGATTAAGGCCTCTTGCAAACGAATCCCAGGTTGTGATTATTAAAAAAAAAAAAAAGAGGAGGGGGGAGTGCTGCAGCAATGCACATGGGTCTCCAGCCTGGTAAACAATCAGCGAAGGTTTAATTTGTGGTAAACAAAGTGATGATACACTGGGGGGCTCCAAAGGAGACAAAAAGGTGAAAATAAATTAAAAAACAACATACAGATATGATCTTTTTGTTTTTCAAAGCATCTTTCAAAAACATTAGCTAAATGAATAGAAAGTAATCCATTATTATTTACTGGCAGCATCCTGGCAATATGCAAATTCACAGCAATTCTATAATTACACTGCAGAAACAGGATGCTGCCAGCAACCTATGCTGTTGCTCTCCTTACAATAATAAAGCAACTATATAATGAGCAGTTTGATTAATACACAGACTGCTTTGCTATAGGACACCAAGCTGCTGCAGCTACATTAAGCCATGATGATGTGCTTTATGAGCACATTGATTTGGACACAACACACACACAGGCAAATGGGGGAAAGGCATCAAATGCAAGTTTGTGGGGGTGGGGAGGGGGAGCAAAAAGCAACCATTAGGCAGGAGAGGAGAAGTTAGTCCCCCATTTTCCAACATTCTCTCCTGCCGTGATTAAATTCACAACTGAATGGTTTCCCTTTAGCTGGATTTAATTATCAGAAGCAAACAGATCAAATTCAGATGTTTAAATGATCAACTGGCAATGAAGAGTGTTTATTTTGGACTAATGAGATCTGAGGTTCGCACTCTGGTCCATCACAGGCTGCTTCAACAAACATGGGAGTTTTCTTCCATAGAAGAATGGGTGTGTTTGCATGTTACTTTCACCAAGCAGAGAGGCAGGAGAAATCATCCAATCTGGGTTCAGAAATATTTATTTCCTACCATGACTACAGGTATAGTAGCCAGTTAGCCTAAGAATGAAAATTCCTGTTCATGCAAGCTCCAAAGGGAAAATGCTACCTGTACAGGGTTGATGTCAAGGATCAGCCAAGCACAATAGGAAGCCCACCATCAACCCCTGGAACCTCTTTGTCATGCATTGAAGTTCTCACCCTAGGCCACTAGGGGTGTTGTGTATATAGTTTCACTCTGCCCACTGTGATTGCAGTTCCCACTCAGGTCCACATGCAAATGAAGGATTGAGAGTGCTGTTCACGGATTGGGTAGCTAGAGTGTGTTGTTACTGTTGCATGTTACTGAGTACTATACAAGCAGGCTGGCTCAGCCCTTCAGTTCAGTTCTGTTCCAGTCTGAGAATAAAGAGAGCTGCTTGGAGAATCACTGTGTCATCTGCTATGTCAACCCACTATTTAATACTCTTGTTCTTCCTTCTTGCTTTCCACTGTCCAGAGGCAGATCTACTAGTAAACTAATGAAGCTTAAGTTTCAGGGACCCTAATCCCAGACAGGCCCCAGGAGTGACTTTACTCCGCATGGCTTAAATATTTTGTTTCTAGTAGACCCAATTTGAGTCGCATGTCTTAAATTGATTGATTTTTGGTTGTATATATTTCAACGATTCCAAAGTTTGAGAGTCAGTAGCACAGACATTCTAAAGGTGTGGTGATCTGTCATGGAACAACCCCAATGAAGAAGGCAACAGTAGTTACCCAGGCCTCGGTTGCTGGTTGCAAAGGGAACCCCATAAAAGTTCAAGCTTTAGGGCCCCCAAAATGTAGATCTGCCACTGCCCTCTTCAATGAGTGCCCAACAAGATAAGCAACAGTGTGAGCTGTGACCATGTGGATCATGCTGTTGGGAGCTGGAGGCCAGCAACATGCAGAGCATTATGGGTTCCCCATCCCAGGTCTGTTACTAGACGACTGGATCATCCCATGCACATTTGTAATTCCTTAGTACCAAACTGATTTTCATGTTGGCTTGGGACTTTTAAGCTTGAGCCTGCTTCCCTAAGTGCTGTGGAATCATCTCTGACCATTAGCCATGTTGTCTTGGGCTAATGGGATTTGGAGTCCAACAACATCTGGAGGGCCACAGGTTTCCAGTACAAGGAACTTTTCCATGTAGATATTGCAAAAAATAAGGAAAGCATCACCAAAAATTGGGCGGATTTGCATACACTAATTTATATTTATCTAATGCAACATTAAGGGACACGGGTGGCACGGTGGTCTAAACCACAGAGTCTAGGGCTTGCTGATCAGAAGGTTGGTGGTTCAAATCCCCGTGACAGTGTGAGCTCCTGTTGTTCGGTCCCAGCTCCTGCCAACCTAACAGTTCGAAAACATGTCAAAGTACAAGTAGATAAATAGGTACCACTCTGGCGGGAAGGTAAATGGCATTTCCATGTGCTGCTCTGGTTTTGCCAGAAGCGGCTTAGTCATGTTGGCTACATAACCCGGAAAAACTGTCTGCGGACAAACGTTGGCTCCCTCGGCCAGTAAAGTGAGATGAGCGCCGCAACCCCAGAGTCATTCACCTTTACCTTTACCTTTAATACAACATTGGAAATTACTCCTGTAGTTTAAATATAAATGCAGCACATATCTCCATACTGGAGGAAGCTTACAAACAGATGTTTTATGTGCCTTCTAAGTCTGCTATCTAGTTGCTAGCTGCTGACAGGCAACTTCAAGGACCCTGCTGTCTGTCCTTATGGCTCTTCATCTTTAAACTGGACTTAGGAGAGCCCTTCAAAAGAGGACTGTCCTCTGTAAAGTAGGACACATGGCCACCCCAGAGTTTGCTCAACTAGTTGCTGCTATCCTGGCTCAGAAGATCAAGCTGCTGTTGCTTCCATCGATCAAACATTGTGCCCCTTCACACACATGTTGGGAGCCTAGCAGCCAATTGTGCGCTTCGAGAGGATCAGGCTGCTAAATACTTTAGGAAAACAAATTAAATGGCACAATCAAACAATATAATTGTAAGAGCTGGCAGCCTGGTGCTTGGAACATTCAGATTTAATATTGTCGCATCTTTTTAAAAACTCCACATTCCCCTTCCCTCCAATGTTTGCAGCTGCTGCTCTCCATAGCGTGCAAGGTAGCATTAACGGGAAACTTTTGTTCGCAGGCCTCAGATTTCTCTCCATCAACGTCAATTTGGACCAAAGCATCTCATTCTGAGTTTCAACCTAATTGATGAAGAAACTTTTAGCAACGTCGTTTGGCCTGATTTTCAAATATTCATATATCAAATATGCATAATGAAAATCATTTTTGGAGCTCAAGCTAGCTAAAGCATGCATTTTCAACTTGATGTTTTTCATCAATATAATCCTCTGTGGATACAAGTACTGTTGATATTTCAAGAAATTTAGCACGCTAAGCACCCCAAACCCACTTGAGAATGCTGTTGAAGCTGGTGGTACAGGGTACTGTTCCCCCCCCAAAAAAACTCTCCCTCCCTCCCTCTCTTTTTTTTAAATGGCCCTATTTTGGAATAAATACCAAAAGCAAGTGATTTCTACACATATGGGCTTGGAAACAGTTCATAGAGTACTGAATAAAGCAGCAAGACCAGAGCAACTCCACTCCATTATGTTAGTTCGTATTTTGGAGTTGCTTTAATCTGTGGAGACGCTCTTGTGATGTATAACTATGCACATTAAACTCATTACATTTTTGATAATATAACTCCCTCTGCACTTCAACCACAGAGTTGTGATTTGAATGTTCAAAATTATTTTTAGGAATACACCAAGGACATTAGCTGCATCATAGGCCAGTACTGTCTGCATCATTCCACTGTACAAATGATTTTTATTTATTTTTTGCATTCCAAGAGCCCCTGGAAAGTCTTTGACATAAGAAAACAAATCCCATACTTCTTCCTTTGAAAACAATGGGATGCATATATATTTATGTTCCTAAGCAGCTTATGAAATGCGACCTTTGACAACAATTATGCACCAAGAACTAGTTTCTTCTGCTAATATATTATGCTCTTATATCACCATAATTGATTGCAGCATAGATTCAGTCAAGGTTTATGTCAGTGAGTATTGCTGTGAATCTCAAATCAACTACATTTTAATACTGGCCATAACAAATGACAAGTACCACTCATCTCTTCTTGACCTTCCAATCTTAAAACAGCCCAACTAAGGTCATTGTAAGTGAAAACCTTCAAAGAAAGTGCCTTGTTTTGGGAGTTTTTTTTAAGAAGAAAAGAATTTTATTTCAGATTTGAGGAACACAATCATATTTCTTAAAGTTATCAGACACAGCATTCAGACTGTGCTTATAAACTGGATCAGCATACAGTCTCATATAAAAATTGGTAAGGCAAATAAATGCTCAGAGGCAATTCTCAATTCCATCTAGCAACTGTCAGTGGAGAGAAGAGGGATGGAATGTTATTTATAATACTTGAAATTCAAGCACAACATTGTACTGAGTAGAAATATAGATATCTATTAGGCACTTTCAAAAGTGAAAAAACAACAAGATTAGGCAAACATTTCTTGTAACAGAACAAACAGTAAGGCATTGAGCAGACATGGTCGGATTCAAAGTACGTTAGAAGGCATCTGGATCAATGGGGCTTTACATAAAGAAAATCTCTTCATATCCCAGTCCACAAACTGGAGTAGAAGAGCACATCGGTTAAGGTCAGTGGTACTTTAGATATGTAATTACTTCACTTTTTAACTGTGGTCCGAAGAGAGGGTTCAGTTGAGCCAGGACTGCAATCAGCCAGAAGAGGTAGCAGCAAACAGCACATGTCACCAACATTGTGTTAATAACACCCCGGTTAGGCCCCTTGGGCACAAACCACAGCACAACGCTGCCGCATGCCGCCCAGAACATGCTCATGACGGTGATGGGCACCGCGAGGCCACTGTACGCCATGGGCGGGCTCTTGCTCGCTCGCTCCCTCCGCCGGCTACGGAGTTCCAGCCTCTGCCGCCACCTCCACTATGGCCGATTTCTACGCCACCTCACAAGTTACCAGTGCTTTGATTTGTTTATTCTTTTGCACCACTGAAAATGGAGGTAGAAAGCTAAATATGATGAGGGGTGTGTGTGTGTGTGTGTGTGTGTGTGTTATGAGTATGGGTAAAACTCTGGTTCCCCTTCCAAACTTGGGAACCTGTATCGGTGAGGGTAGAAACTTTCCAAACCAAGGCTTTGACTGTCTGGTTAAGTACCATATTTAGCACAACCAAAGAAGTTGCTCCATGCCTTAGAACAAATGGGTGGGCCTTCTCCCCACTACAGTCACCTAGCTGCTATGTAGGAGAACAATGACAGAATTGTGTGAGAGCTGAGTGGGAAATACATGGAAAGCTAGAAATCGAATGGAAAAACAAGATCTGTCTGGCCCTTGAGATCTGTGAAAGCTCTCATCCTATGCTCATGTGTGCAATTAAAACCATGTATGCTAAAGACAGCACAGTTTCCGTTGACCTTTATTCTAAGGAAACAGAACCTTGAAAAGTACTTGGAACCCCAGGAATCGCTCATCACTTGGGGGGGGGGGTACTTCCCATGCTACCACCAGCAATTAGTTGCATGATTTCACCCAAAGCTAAAGCTCCTAAAATGTTACTACAGAAATAACAAATTGAACTAGGCATTCATAACAAAATGACTGGATACAGCCATTTGGGGGAGGGGGCAGGACAGACTTAAGGTAGCACAAAGGCTACAAGGAATAGCATCTGAAGGCACATCCTTATTAAAGTAATGAACATGAGTCTGTGTGATGCAGCTTATGCCACAAAGCCAATTGCCAATGACTGGCTTCTATGCTGCACTGGTGGTAAAGTAGGCTTTCTGTATCTGGAGAGTAGGTCAAATCGCATGGGTACTTCCCATGCCAACATCAGCAGCTCCAACTGAAGGGGAACCTTACTAGGGCAATCCAGGCCTATCTGCATGAGACAAACATCCCGATGTTACTTGCATGGTCTGGGCATTGGCAGCCATGAAAGAGCAGCTTTGGGCTGGTAACCACCCCAGAGAGATAATCTAGGAGCAGTTACCAACATTGCTGAACTTTGTAGACTGTCAGTATGACTTGCTCAGAGATAAAATGCCATTCTCTACAGTATATCAATGAGTTCTATAAGCAGGACCTCAAAGAAAATATTTGTTGTCTTTTCTCTCTCTTTTTAATTACTGAATTCATGAACTGACTAGCTGATCTAATTATAGTACTCTAATGAAGACGTCATTGCCCAATTTTCTTCATCTTCCTGAAGTCCCCTCCCCCTCCATTTCTGCCCTCTGGCAATAACTGCTCAAGAATCATGCAAAATTGGGTTGTGGTTTTGGAAGTGAACAAATGGAGAGTCGAATGAGACCTGAAACTCATTTTCAGTTTTGATCTGAGCCACAGTTTGAACTGGAGTCGTTAGGAATTTCCGTAAGTAGGACAGGGCCATAGGGGCACCGCATTTGATGTACAGTTGGGTCGAGGCTACAGCTGCAGGATGTCAGCTATCAAGACAAGGGCACACAGACAAACGAGGTCAAATCTACACTGCCTACGTCGGAGCAATATTCAAACCAGCAGCAAGCATACCACATAAAAAAAAAAACAAATTATCAACATATGCACAGTACATATCAGTGTAATGTTCTGCTTCCTGTATTAAAATCTGAAGTTTAAATATTTGCAAGGACCTGTGTTGGTGCATTAAGGGGTAAAAATCCAAAAGTAGCAGGGAGATAATACTCTTATCAGGCCCAGTTAAAAAGTCACAAAGAGTAGTGATTCATGGCTTTGACCATATAATAAGGATGAGTGGATCTGTCAATTTCAGTTTCTCTCAGTTTCTTATTTTCTCCACATTTAAGTTTGATAGTTCATATTTCTGCATCAGTATGTGTTGTTGTTTTTTTTAAAAAAAGTCCTCCTCAAAATTCATAAGCATTTAAGTGTGAATCACTACTAATGTACCTGTGTGCAATTTTGCCCAAGATAAACATTTTAGCAATCACTCCTAGCATAATGCAGTGCAAAATTCAGAGAAATGTATATTTCTAAGGATATCTATGTTTCAATTCTCATATGTTTTAGAAAGTACAAATTAGGCAGGTTTGCCTTTAAATGAAACTGAACTGAATTTTGCCCCCATTCTTACTGTATAATAACTGTTGTGTTTATTGTTGTTTGTTGTTTATTGTTTTCCAAATGTTCACTTAAACTCTTCTTTCAGCCCAATGCAAAGAACAAGAAAAGCAGCAGGAAAGAGAAAAATATGCCGGCGTCTATGATAAAAAGCTCAAATTTGTTGTTTCTCGTAGTCTTAAAATGAAATGGAGTCTGCATTCCTAGACACACTTAACTGGCAGTCAGTTATTGAACTTAACAGCTTTTACTTCTGAGTATACAGGTGCAGGATGAACTGCTCATTAGAGTTGCTTCTACTCAAGGGCCCTCAGCAATGATGAGGCATTGCTTTTCCACAAAGAGCTGGAAGAAGAATGAAAATGGTTGCTCCACAGAGCACTTACCCTGTATTATATGGCAGTGTCTCTTCCCATTGACAATATCCTTCTATAGCAGGCTTTGATTGATGGGAGATGCAGTCATGGGCCTGCAAACCTGTGGAGAGCCGCAGTTCACTCTGAAGTAAGTTCAGTTCAGGAATGGTCTCCTACACCTTAAATTATAAGCTTCCTTCTTGTGTCTTCTGCCTCTAATTTTCTCCTTCAGCGTGTACAGCATTACTCCTTAATTGCCCTGTAATTAGTCAGTTGTTTGTCATGGACCTGGAGTCCACTTGGCCTGCTGAGGAGCAGTGACTCCACCTGCAGCTAATCAGCCTTCAAGGAAACAGAGCAGAAGGCACTGATGAGAACCAGCTGGCTACTTGGGTTCCAGGCAAGCAGGGCTTGAAGGGGCTGGTAACAAACTGTTGTAGTCTCATTGCTGAGCAACAACGCGCAGGGCTCAGTGGCGTGGGAGGCCGGCCAGCCAGAAGAGTCTCTGAGATGTACTTGCCTGGAGGCAGAAGAGGCACCCAAAGTCAGGTCCAGTCCTGAGGTCAGGCAAACAGCAATCCACATGGTCAGGTGGTTCAGGGGTCAGGGAATCCAGTGATCATGGGGTCAAGGGTCAAGACAAGCAGGAAGCAGCAAGGTAGGGCCAGGAACTACATGTATTGTTACCAGCATCTGACTGCTGCTTTTCTTAAGCTCTGATTAAGAAAGATGAAGCCAGCTGGTTCTCATCAGCAATATAAAAGCTGGATCTACAGTAATTGTACTAAAATTGATCTATTGTAAAACAGAAATCAAAAGTCAAGATGACATTATTGTCCTCATATTAACAAGGCCGGCAATTAATGTTATGTAGTACAGTAGTACACTAAGTAGTACATTCATTCATTCATTCAATAAATAAATAAATAATCCAGACTAAGTTTGCATGAGTGGTTTCAAAGGGGCCTAAATTAAAGTAAATTAGCCAAACCACTCTCCATGGAATCTGAATTGGGCAGTAGCACCTAGTAGCGCTACTCCAGGGACTTTGGGAAGAAACTCATATTCTAGATCCATTTCATCAGGGTTTAGGCCTGGTTTTGGCACAGAAACTGCATTGGTCACCCTGTATGATGACCTCTGTCGAGAGAGAGACATGGGAAACATGTCCCTGTTAATTATCCTTGACCTCTCAGCTGCTTTCCATACCATTGACCATGGTATCTTTCTGGAACGACTGTCCGAACCAGGGGTGGGTGGCATGTATTAAGTATTTTGTGGTTTTGTATTTATTTTGATTTTGTTCTGTGAACTGCCCTGAGACCTCTGGGTATAGGGCAGTATATAAACTCAATAAATAATAATAGTGAGAGGGTATGTTCCTTCCCATAAGCAAAGTTCCATCGAGTGGCAGAAAATCATTGTACTCCAGTGCTAGTACTCTCTTCCTGGGTAGCTACATTCTTGAATACATTTAAAAAAACAACAACAAATAAAACACCTGTAGTAACTTTGTTAGGACAATGGAAAATTCCAAAAGGAAATATAACACAACTGCCCCCATGCTAAGCAAGACCTTTTCTTCTTTACTTAACATCCAGTCAGAATAAGTGTCCCTGCGCACTCAAAATCTTGCTTACTACTCTGTAACTTCCCAATGGGTCCCAATAAAGGTATTGCACTACTGCTGCTTTTGGAGTAGATTTTTGGAATAGATTTAAATATTATTCAAGAGTACAGATCATAAGTAGCAGGATTCTGAGAAAGCCAGTAGTACCACTGAGTTGTTTTCAATGTCTTCTCTTCATTCAAGATGCAGGACCAGAAACCTGAAAAAAATGGGAGATTTTCATTATTCTGCCAGCACAATCAGATGCCAGTCTATAGAGAAGACCCACTGAATTTGTTGGAGCTTGACCTGGGAGGCTTGGGGACTGAATGTGCATTATATGCCATTTTGGCATTTAAGTAGTGGTATATAAATGAATGAATGAATGAATATTGTTAACTACAAGTTGACACAGAATCCGTGTGTCAATGTATTTTTGAGAGGAAAAAGAACTAGATATTAATCTTGTTGACTGTTGTATGTGCTGACTGTTGGGGCTTCTGTAGAATTCAAGGCCCACATTTTAAATAGTTTACTTCACTGTCAAACTAAACACAATTTAGCAAAAACTTTTGGATTGAAATTCAGACAGCAGAGCGAAATGGAGTGATTTTGTGGAGGGCAGGGTACAATTCACCTAATGGTCCAGGGCTGTTTACTTGTTGCAGCAGGAGTAACAGCAGATTTACTCTATTTCTCTCTCTGTGTGTATTGCCACCACAATAAGTAAACAGCTCCTAATCTTGTGATGAATGTTGTTGTCCCATGTAATCACTAATTTGCATCTACCTATGAATGGGAAAGCTACTTTGCTCATCTCTTATTTATTCACAGTTACCTGCAGGAATATATGGCAGTATGGAGTGTTCCTGCTCAATTCCAAATATGCATTCTTTCTCATACACAATTCCATTCTGCCCCATTCCTTTTTTTATTTCTTTATTTTCTTCCCAATCAGCATTCTAGGGCCACTGGGCACGATCAGTATTCATGGAGAAGTTGGTTGGGTTTCCCCATATTTTAACTTCTACAAATATTGAGGTTCCCTTAAGCCTGCTAATATCTTCCTCCTTTGTGTGGATGGTAGCATTTTGATTACATAAGGACTGACTCTCAGAGAATGAGTTTGATACTATAGGATCTTAGTCCTTGTCTAAAGATGAGAAGGAAGGGGGAGATGGGAGGCTAGGCTGCATCTAAGGGACAACCCACAATTAATTTATTGTGCCTGAAAACAAAACATTTCATATTGTGTATTAGCCCCATGCTATGGTTTCAAAAACTAGAAGACAACAAAAATGGTATTGTATTCACTTATAACATACAGCACTCATTCTGCGTATGGGATCTTCTTTTCATGTTTCATCAGCTAATAAAATGATCAAGGACAAAATAAAACAATTTGTTTCCAAGTAATGACTAACTGTTTATGTTATTATAAAAGTTTTCTTCTTTTCCTCACTTTTCTTGTCAGCAGACATGCACTGGCTGAACACGTCCTCCATTCTTGCTGGCATTAGTCAATTAGCTCTTGGTGTTGTGGTTGCAGTCCTAAACACAAAATGATGTTTTCCTAGTCCGTGATCTGTATGCAGTGATGGGGTGCACTGTCAGCAGTGCTATGAGGGCCAGACATAAATGGCCTCGGTTGATAACTATTCAGCCTGAGGGCCACATTCCCTCAAGAGCAACCTTACAGGAGCCAAATACCCATAACGGTTAGAGTGGATGTGACTCTTTCTACAGGGGCCATTACAGACAGAATTGAACATAAAACCAGCTATATACAGTCATACCTTGGTTCTTGAATGGCTTAGTTGATGAACAAATTGGCTCCCAAATCCCACAAACCCGGAAGTAAGTGTTCCGGTTTTTGAATGTTTTTTTCGGAAGCTGAACATCTGACGTGGCTTCCGCTTGAGTGCAGGAAGCTCCTGCAGCCAATCGGAAGCCGTGCCTTGGTTTTCGAACGGTTTTGGGAATCAAACAGACTTCCAGAACGGATTAAGTACAAGAACCAAGGTTCCACTGTACCATTATACTAATCTATGGTGCAAACACGTTTTAAATACAGATCTGGTCACCTCGCCCCAAAAACAATATTGTACAGTTGGAAAAGATTTAGAAAAGGGCAACCAAAGTGATCGAGGGGGTGGAGCAGCTTCTCTGTGGGAGTTTGCAGTGCTTGGGTATTTTTAGTTTAGAGAAAAGGCAAGTAAGAGGAGCCATGCTAGAAGTTTATAAAATCATGCATGGCAAGGAGAAAGCGCATAGAGAAAAGTATTTCTCGCTCATAACACTACAGCTTCAATAGGAAGGTGGAAGATTCAGGACAGATAAAATAAAAGTACTTCTTCACACAGCGCATAAAGCTGAGGAACTCACTCCCACAGGAGGGGGTGATAGCCACCAACCCACGTAAATTGAGGGAAGAG